>NC_072731.1:61710039-61809325 GCF_026930045.1 Uloborus diversus | reverse complement strand
AGGGCAAAAAACTACGCTTTGGAAACATTTATAGGCCACCTAATTCAAACCAGGGACAAGATGAACAGGTGTATGGTATTATTAGTGACATGTCCAGAGGGGATAAGTTATTATAATGGGGGATTTCAATTTTTCGGGTATTGATTGGAATAATTTTTATTCTGGTAATGGCAAAGAAGAGGAATTGTCAAAAGTAATTGGTGACTGTTTCTTAGATCAAGTTGTAACTCAGGGAACTCAAGAGGAGGCGATTTTGGATCTAGTTTTTTTTTTTTTTTTTTTTTTTTTTTTTTTGACATAGGAAGTTTTGTTTAGGGGTTGTGTGTAGGGAATCATATTGAAGATAGTGATCATAACAGCATTAGGTTCCGGATTAAATTTGAAGTGTACAAAGATGACAATTTTAGGTTTGTGCCCAGTTTCAGAAACACTGATTTTGTTGCACTTAGGCTGAGCTTCAAAGAGGTTTTTTCGTCAGGGTTGGAAAATAGCAACGTAGATCAGCAGTGGACGGAATTTAAGGAAAAACTTGCTAAAATGGTTGGGGATTATGTTCCATTTAGGAGAGCCGGTGTTAGTACCAAAATTTGGCCCATCTGGTTCTCCAGGGAGACTAAAGAAGCTCTAAATTATAAACAAGCCGCTTTTCGTCAGTTTAAAGAAACTGGTCAGAGTGCGGAGAGGCTCCAGTATGGTAAAGCAAGGCAAAATTTTAAGTATTTGGTACGGATTCAGAAAAGGGAATTGGAGCAAAGGCTAGCAGATGACATTGATGGGACCCCTAAAAGGTTTTTTGCTTACGCTAATTCTGTGAAAGCTCGAAACAGTCTAATAGGGCCATTGATTGATAAGTATAGAAATTTAATCCAAAACAATAGGGATGTTGCAAATGTTCTAAATAATTTTTTTCCAGTGTGTTTAACGATAACTGTTATCTCAACAGTTGACACTAACAAGACACAAGCCATTATACAGCTAGAGGATTTTGTATTTTCCAGGGAGGAGGTTCTATTTCATTTGAAAAAGGTTAAAGCAACTAAAGCTCCAGGACCAGATAATATCTATCCAAAAATTTTAGTTGAATGTGAAGAGAAATTAGTGGATGTTATTTTAAATATTTTCAATGCTTCTTATAACTCAAAAACAGTGCCAGAGGACTGAAAGCTGGCTAACATAATTACACTCTTTAAGAAGGGGTCTAAAAGTAATGCTGGGAATTATAGACCTGTAAGTCTGACTTCAGTGATTTGTAAAATTTTCGAAGCTTTGATCAAAATTAAGATCATGAATTTCATAGAGATTAATAGTCTGTTGACTAGTTTTCAGTATGGTTTCAGGAAAAGTAAATCCTGTGCTACTAATTTATTGCATTTCTACAACAAGCTCCAGATAAAAAAAACAGCTTTAGATAACAAAAAATGTCTGGATGTTGTTTATATTGATATTCAAAAAGCTTTTGATAAGGTACCGCAGGTTGCTTTTCTCAGCAAACTACCTGACATAGGAATAGGAGGAAAAAGTTTACTTTGGGTTAGAAATTGGCTCACTGGTAGGAAGCAAAGAGTAGTTGTGAGAAGAAATCATTCTAAATGGACTCTTTGTTTATTATCTTTATGAATGACATGAATGGTAATATTTCTGGAAGCATGAATTGTTTTGCTAATGATGATGTAAAAGTGATGGGGATTGTCAAAAATGAAGAACAAGTAAAACAGATTCAAGAGGATTTAGATCATATTATTAAGTGGGCAGATAAATGGGATATGGCAGTTAATGTATGGAAATGTCAAGTGAGAAATTTAGGTCATGGAAATAAGTGTATGAGTTATCGTTTATCGGGTTCAGTCATTAGTGAGGCAGAAAATGTAATGGATCTGGGTATCTTAGTGAATCAGGACTTCAAGTTTAGTGAACAGTGCAGCATTGCAAGCAACAAAGTTAACAAAATGCTTGGGTTTATCAATAGATCTATTTCAAACAAATTTAAGAAGGTTCTTCTGACTTTATATAGGAGTTTAGTAAGACCTCATTTGGAGTATGCTGTTCAGTTTTGGCCGCCTTATCTGAAGAAATATATTTGTGTATTGGAAAGGGTTCAAAGAAGGGTAACTAGACTAGCAAGGGGACTTTCAGATTTAGATTATGATATCAGACTTAATAGGATTAATATGAATAGCCAGGACCAAAGGAGAGTCAGGGAGAACATGATTCAGTTATTTAAATTTATCAAAATGAAAGATGTTAATGGATTAAATTTTTGCACGGAAAGCAGGACGAAGGGTCATTGTTTTAAGGGATTTAAATCTCAGGCTAACTTGGAAATAAGGAAAAACTACTACTTTAGTAGGGTTGTGGGCACTTGGAACAGCTTCCCGGAAGAGGCGGTAATAAGCAAGGGAGTAGGTAGCTTTAAGAGGGCCATTGATCTTCATTAAGGACTAATTCATTGATCAGGACCAGCCTAGCTAGGCCCAGAGCCTGTTGCTGGTCGCCACATTTGTATTTGTATTTCTCATTGAAAACTTAGGCTGTGACTAATGAAAAGAGCAAAAATAAAACTAATACGATTGCACTGTTACACGTACATATAGCAAAATGAAAAACATTCATTTAAGCTGAGTTAAAGTTTTTGTAAGAACAGTTCATCATTACCATACAAAACTAAAAAAGTTGTGGTCAAACATTTTGTATTCGCAACATAAATTCAATACAGATTTTGGATGTAGGAAAAACATGTTTCATTGCTTTCTTAAATTTCAGATACTGTACATATGAGTACTCATGTACATGTTGAAAAATGCAAAACAAAAATGAGAATCTAAATGGGGTGGGTGGGGGTTGACTTATACAAGGGACAGAATTTTTAAGAATTTTCGCCAAAACACAAAGTAAAACAAATAATTATGTTCTGAAAATTTTGATTGTTTTTTTATTATTTCTAGTTTAAAATTATAGCAACCCTCCCTACATCATTAACATTCATGAAAATAATGTAAAAGGGACATCTGCCCCCCCCCCCCCCCAATTGCCGCCACTGACTTAAGATGTAAATACTCAAACATTCCACTGTAGTTTTACATGGCATAACTGTAAAACTGTGAAATTAGGATCAAATAATCACAAGAAAAAAAAGAGAGAATTGCCGTACTTTAAAATTTTCCCGAAAGTTAGTCACATGGAAATTAATGCTAATTTTTAAAAAATAAATGTAATATGGGAACAGTGCAAAATCTTACTGATATTAATTCAAAATAAAACCAACAAGTAACAAAAATCACATGGTAAAAACAAACACTTTATAAAAACTACGATAGCAGAAATGAAACCTTTTGCACAAAAGTATAAAAATTGTTGATTTTGATCACGAGAATGTTCATTACATTTCATTTTCTTTCTTTTTCAGATATTTATTTTTAAAACTGGTAGCAACGCTCACCATTTTTCTCAGAAAGTAGGGGCTTAACTTATACACTTGTTTTAAATTTTTTCCTGATTTTCCTGCTAAAATTGGGGAGTCAACTTCTACGTGAGATTGATTTATAAGCAAATATATGCAGTATTTGCATAGATCCTTTTTTTCCCTTCAAGCAAGATGTTTTCTTCTGATTACAGAAAAAAATACAAGATAGGATTTCATTTTGTTTGAGAGTTGAAGAGTGTAAAACAGCGGTTCCCAACCCATGGGCCGCGGCCCATGGGTTGGGAACCGCTGTTGTTGGGAATTGCTGTTCTGCTGGGCCGTGGACACTGGTCGAGAATCTGAACCAAAAAAAAAATCTGGAGGTCTTAATTTCCGTTTTTTGCGAAAATTCACTTGTTAGATGTATCGTCACTTAAAAGCTCTTCCTGTCTCATAGCCAATAAGGAACTTTAAGATTAAAGTTTTTTGTATTTCTTTGGAAATTTCCCTTATAATTGAAGATGAAGCCTAATGAATCGGAAACTTCGTTGAAGAAAATTGCCAAAGAAACTAGTATTAGCTTCTAGCTTCAGTTTAAAAATGCTTCTCCTTTGCTGAACTGGCAGTGAGTTGAGACACTTGAAAACAAGATACCTACTCAATTGCAGTCTTTTAAAAAATAATATAGAAATACATTGAATGTTGTGATAGTTATTTGAGACTAAAACTATCCAGTTTCGATCGAGATATCAACTCTCTCGTAGAGGGAAAACAGCGTCAAAATTCCCATGCAGCTTTAACTTTGATGACTTGTTTTTGAGTTTTCTTACAGCTATGCCAACTAAATGAATGCGTAAAAGGTTTTTCTTTCTTAAAAGTTTTTTTTTTTTTTTTTTAATATTGTTCTAGTACATCATATCTATATCAGTAGTGCAGAATCAGGGGAGAAGGGGATTAACATCTCCAGAACTCTTGTTTTTATAACACACTTTCAATTAAAGTGCGGTTTATTATTTATACTTAAGGACAGTTATGAGCAGATGATACCCTCCCCTTCCCATAAAGGAAATTTAGGCCGTGAAATTAATAAATAGTAATTAGTGGGCCGCAATAGTCTTTTCTACAAAAATAGTGGGCCGCACAATTAAAAAGGTTGGGAACCGCTGGTGTGAAAGCAAAGAACAAATAAGAGGAGGGAAGGACATACTTCTTCTAAGGCAATATAAAAATTCATCAGAAATAATAATAATTTAAATTTATGTAAAATTGAAGCTAATGATAAAAAAGTTACTTACAATAATGCACAGTTCAGTATCATATCTACAGCACTGCCTTGATGGTTGTTGAATAAAGTAAGATAGATCAAATATCTACAAGTATTAGGAACAACAATTGGGTGTGGTAAATCTTTTGCATTGACTGCCATAGCTTGCACCTTTTCTCTGGCACAATAATCAATTACTGTATAGGTATCTTCACTAAAAAAGTTCATTGAAAAGCATTAAAATCATAATAGGGGCATTCTTTTCTTTTCCTGAAGAAAAATACATTCTATGCTGCAAAAAACTAGTACAGTCAATTCACAATAACTCAAATATTACTATAACTCAAAGTTTTTATCAAGTCCCGACCCCTTTGTCTTTAAGTCCATGCTAATTATTCTCAGTATCTCAAAGTAACTTCCTTTAACTCGAAGTTTTTTTCAAGATGACTCGACATTTATTTCGAAAAAATGAAAAAAAAAAAGAAATAAACAAGTGACTATGAGACAAAAATTAATTCACCTTCATTTGCAATTCCTGCACAATAGACCTCTAAAGCAAGAAGAGCACCTGTTGAGCCAATGAGCGATAAAGGAGTTACATGTGCGGAAATGAATTAGCTAGTTGTTTTTTGTTGTACTGTACTGTTTACACTTTGACATGTTGCTGGACCAAGAATTTGCTTTCAAGCTGTCAAGTCAATTGATCGTGCCTATATTTAAAGGCTGACCTAAGTTAAGATGCATTCCCCTTCATTCTTTAGTTTGAAGTCATTATTTGCTGATAAGTTCCTGAGAGACAGAGTGAGTTTTCTTTATAATTAAAGATGTCTAAACAAGTACTCTGTCAATGATGTTAAAAGAAAAATAGAAACTTCTAAAGCGGTAGAATCCATGAATCCGAATTTGAAACAAATGAAGCTATGCACCTTTCTTAAATTAGAATCAGCTCTATTCAAGTGGTCCCAGCAGTATCGAAATCAAAACCTTGCTTTTTATTTTTTTCTCTCAAGATTTTTGATTAAACTGTGCATATTGTGCTTAAAAACTTTTAACTTCTGCAATTTTGTTTGTTATATGTACATATTAAAATATTCGATGGTTTTTAAGACTAAAATGTCTAAAACCGAAACTAGCGGTAAGTGGAACTTCCGATAAGTCGGTCCCTTTAGATTCGAGTTTTCGCGAATTGGCTGAATAAAAGAACAAGCATTAATGATTCATTTAACACAGGCCCTTTAACAAAACATCAAATAATATAAACACTTCTAAAGACAGTTTTAATCTATTATTCAGCTGCAATGTCTCTTATCTTTGGAGCCTATTTGCTCCCATCTAAGTTTTTTCAGAAACGTGAACTAAAAGTAAATGCAGAACAGCTGCTACAACAATACTTATTCTTTAAAACAAAAATGTCAAAAAATGCAAAAACATGTAAATCAAAATAGTTAATTAAAAAATATATTTTCAAAAAAATATTAAAGGTAGGCTTAAGGGATAGAGGACATATGTGTGTCTCTTGGTCTGTCCACATATTCCCACCCCCTTAGAGAACAATTCAATTCGAAATTGGCTTCTTGAGACCAAAAAATGTTTTCTAAGACACTTCATACCAATGTTACTTTCCTTTTTCCATTTTTTTTTAAGATTTAATCCACTTTATTCCCGGGATAACAATTGCTACTGCTTTAGATGAACTTTATCAAAATGAGATTTGTATATTTAAAGGCTATATCTGAAAAAAAAAAAAAAGAAAAGAAAAGAAATCAAACTTCAACACTAACAGAAGAATTTCCAATATTTTCTAGTGGTAAAAAAACAACTACTCTAGAAATAATATATTGGAGCCTAAGATTTAAAAGCAAATGCAGACATTCTGAATATATACAGTGGCTCCCAAAAGTGTTCGTACACCTACGACTTTCAATGAAATGGGACCCTATCCATTGGTTTAAATTATCTCGGTATAGGTATTTAATTATTAGATCTATGATCAATTTTCAACAAAACAAGAAGAAAATTTTTTAAAAAATACTTAAACTTAATTTTTTAAAAATCAAAAACCAAAAAGTGTCGGAAATTTTATCTCACAAGTCTTCGTACACTTTAAAAATGTCTATATATTATTGAATAATCTAACTTTTTATTAAGTAATTACTTAGTAGAATATCATGCAGTACCAACAACACCTTTTAAACGCCTGGGAATAAATTTGATTGTTCTTTCTTCCTTTTTTTGCGTAATATCTGAGTAAGTGTTCAACCCCCCTTCGAGTCTTACTGTTTCTAGCTCTATTTTCGTTTCAAAGTCGTATTTTCGTAATCTAGTCTCCACATATCTCTAAATATGTTACATTAAGTTCAAATCTGGAGAATGAAGGGGTATTTTCTATACTTAAGGATAATTTTTGAGACATTAGACACAAACGTTGAACTCCGTGTGCTTCTTATCGTTATCTTGATAAAAAACAAAGTTGTTTCAGATTAACAAATTTTTGGTTAAGAGTTTAAAATTGGTTTTTAAAATATTTAAAAGAACAGCGTGATTTATTATTTCATCAAAAAATTCCAAACGTCCAAGTCCAGATGCTGATATGAACCCTCGCACAAGAACCCCTTCACCCTGTCCTGATAAACTGATCCAACTAAGTTCTTAAGATCAAGTTCCTCATTTTTTCTCCCATTGAAAATTGTACAACAATTTAACCAAAAATGTTGAATTTAATTTCATCTGTAAGTAAGACGGAGCTCCATCTTTGGAGCTCATTTATCATTTATTTTGCAACAAAAAGCGTAAGCTTTCCGTTTTTCGCACAAACAAGAAATTTCTGTGGGAAGAGTTCCCTTTTAATCCAGTCAATCAGAGAACTTGGCGAACAATTTTAGGTGAAAATTAAATGTAAGTTTTTTCATTAAATTCTGCAGAAACTTTTATAGCACTCAAATGTGTTTTTTCATAACTTTTTTAACTGTAAATCTCAGATCACGGTTCATTAACTTTTGCCGGTTGACCTTTTCTTACCTTGTTTTCGATTTGATTCTTTTCTTTAAAGCACTTGATCAAGCACTTTTTACTATAGAATGGAATAAATTAACTAATTTAGAGACATTTCAAACAATTTACCTCCACTGTGAGGAAAAAAATTCAAAATTCGAATGGTGTTTGTGGTTTTTTACAAATACCAGCCATTTTAAAGTAATAAGCACAATATCTATACATATAATAAAATAAGATGTTTGTGTGTGTGTGTGTTTGTGGCGCGCATCCCGGGAAAACGGTAAGGCCTAGAAAGATGAAATTTGGTATACTGGTGAAGTTTTTGCTGAAAAAGTGCACCTCGGGCTTCGATTTTTGATATTTTTATTAGAAAAAAGTTATTTAATGTTTTATGCGTTTTTTTGCACTTTTTAGTACTTTTTACCTCACAGACCCCGAACCAATCGCACCACACAAATATTTTTTGTACTATAATGTAGGAAATTTAGTTTTAAATATGATGATTGAAAAAATTTTGAAGATATTGCAATTTTTGTCTTTTTTATAAATTTTTTAAAAACCTTTATTTTGCATTTTTTTCTGGGTTTAGTTTTTTTTTAAACCCATCCTGCAAAAAGTATTGAGCTCCCGATTCCAAAATTTTAGTTGATAATAGTAAAAACATTCCGCCCCCTTCAGAAGAAAAAAGTTTTTACAAATACGCAAAAGTTTTTTTTTTACAATTTTTTAAATGCAGAATGCGACGCGACCTGTAAGCATTGCCGGCTGAGTTCCGCACTTCCTCATCACGTGACCTAACTGAAATCGTTTGCTTTCTCTTCACTTTTTTTTTCCTTTAACTTTCAGAGCTTTCATACCTTTATTTTTCGAACTTTTTTTTCTGGACGTTTTGCTATATTTATTTTTGGTCAAATATTTGTGCGCATTTTAATTCAATAAAAGCGGTGTTTTTTTTTTTTATCTTTTGCAAGCGCTGCTTTTTGCACACTACGGAGAACACATGGCCTTTTTTTTTGCGTGCAGTTTTAAGTAAATAATTAAAGCCTGCGGTTTTTTGCATGATTTTTGTAGGGATTGGTGGTTAGGTTTGGTAGATAGAGAGATGATATTAAGTGGGCAAAAAATGTTTTTTTTTTACAAAGAAAAGGATTGCTAATTACTATCAGAGATAGATATGCATGGATCGTATAGATAGATAGATAGATAGAGAGAAAGAAGGGTGGACAAATATAGAGGTGGATACAGTAGATAGACAGTAAGAAATAGAGGAACTTCAACGGGGGATCAATAGCCGCCCCCCCCCCCCCACGCAAACACATACCATGACTTTGAAAAAACAATGCTTTCACATAAAAGTTGAAGTGCTTTTTGTTATTTTCCGACAAAATTTGCATGAAGAGTATGCCTTTGTGCCTCCCCCCCCTTTAAAAATATTCCAAAGGACATATAACTGGAGATAGATCTAGAAAATACTTTATTCAACACAAAATTTATTTAAGCAGCCGCCGATGGTGGCAACCTTGGCGTAAAAAGGCGAATGATAATATTGATGTATAAAGAAAAAGATTGATTAATACCATCGACAAAATTTTTTAAGCAGCCGCCGAAGAAGCCAACATTGGCGTAAAAAGGCGAATGATAATATTGATATATAAAGAAAAACATTGATTAATACCGTTGCTAAATTGTCTAAGCAACCGCCAAAGGCGGCAACCCTGGCGCAAAAAGGCGAATTGCGTAAAAAGGCGGACCAGCTGGTCGCCGCAGGCGGCTAGTTAAGGAATAAATAAACAAAAGATTAAAGCCAAATGACTCTTAAGAGTCAACACAATACAAAAATAATAAAAAAACAACATATGATAATTTTAATCATGAATTTATTCGAAAATATTGGCGTGTATGATGACTTTTGTGGCATATTATTTCTCTGTCTCTTCGTTTTTTGACCCATTTCAAATAGAAGATCCGTCAATATTTTGAAAAAAACTATAGGATTTTATTTAGAATGACATAGGAATGATGTGAAAAAATATTGGACTTCATATTCAAATTCAGTTTTGCGTTATTTTGGTTTCACTAAAAAATTTTAAAGTGTACGAACACTTTTGGGAGCCACTGTACCTTTAATTTCTTATCCTAAGTAATCCATAAAAGTTATGAACAATATATTTTTAAATTGCTTTACTCTACAAAATCCTCATTTTCAAATCAAATACAAACAAATAAGCAAAATCATATGATTTTTTTTGTTTGTAAAAAGAAGTATACTATGTTCAAAGAATAATTACACAATGTACACTGCATATGAAGTTTCAAGTAAAAGGTAGTTTTTAAATTGTGAACAGAACTAAATTGAAATTTTCCTGCATTAGGTAATTAATTTCCTACAGTTACACATATAAAGGTAAAAAAATATGTTACAATTAAAAACAATGATGAAGTTACCTCTTTCGTTTTGTCACAACCAAAAGATCATTAAAGAGAAATATATAAACAGGAACACGAACACAGCGGCTTGAACGACCAAAGGTTTTCTTATCAAATTCAAGCTTCATGATCTCTCCTTTCTTCAAAAGCCACCTTGAAGCAGAAATTAAAGGGATCACCTGCAAAATAATCGACAGTTTCGTTATACTGTATACCAGTGTGAAGAAAAGTTATTTGCTTTGCTATAAAATAATATTCAAAAGACTAAATAAAGCTTTGTATAATTCATTGAATAGAGGTGCACTGCACACGAAAAATGGAAAAAAAAATTTAACCAGCACTCAAAATTTATTTCAAAAACTAGAAAAACATCAAACTTAAAAAGCTTGAGCACTGGTTTAAGCATCCACTACTTTAAATCCAAGCATGTGCTTAGTTTTGATTTCTGGTAAAACTACTGAAACTTCACTGCCTTTGGATTCTGATTTCTGGAATACTTCCAATAATATGAGGAAACATTTTATGATTTTTTATCAACCATTTTTTGTAATCAAAAAATCAAACATTTGAACATATCTAAAATTCCAAAGACAATTTCTCATTACTCAGAAATGTTTATTAAAAGCGTCATGTGCTTTATTGCCCTTTATTGTTTATTGCGCATTCGGGGGGGGGGGGGGGTTTAAAGTTTATGAGATTAGAGTTTTGATTCTATATTAGTCGCATCAAAAACAAATTTTACGATAAAAATAGTAGAAAGACAGCTTTTCAGTTAAATTTCTTTAAATTCAACATTGAAACTAGTCACACTTGAAAGCTAACAATCAAAATGATAACAGAAATTCGTTTGAACATTCCCGCATAAAGGTTGATGAAAATAAACAACTTTTATTTACTAACCTTGTAATAAATTGTAATAATAATCAAAAATGAAAACTAAATTCCCAACAAAGAATGCGTTTTTCATCGCATTTGTGGCAGAAAAACGGAAAATACACTTTTTTTATTGAATAAAATAAATGCAAAATTGCATTTCAATCTGTAAATATAAAGCAATATTAATAGTTATAACATGATCATAGAAACTTTTGGTCAAAGTAAAACATTATGTAAAGAAACATTTCTGACCTGGAGAAATATTTGGAAATTTTATTCTTTTTGTCATGCATGATCACTTGGAGAGTGTGCAGCAGTTTTTAAAGACAATTTTAGCCAAAACATTTAAAAAGCAGAAGAAACTTATACTTAAGCAGGCAATGGGAAGACAGTCTAAATAGGCGGGTAGCTCTTGCCAAAAAAATTGTAGATTGGGTAGGTATGTTCATGGGCATCTGCTCAGACGAGCAGATACCCGAAAAATCTTACGTATACATTGAAGACTTTATGAAAACACATTTTCATCATCAAAAACAGAGAGAAATTATAAAGAAGTCCAATTTAACCTTTCTTATTCTTAAGGATTAACATGATTATAAAATTCTACTCATATACAAATTTCATTATTTTCAAACAACATCACTGCAGTTTTAAATTTATTGCATTTTGCCTTTCACACCAAAAAGAATTTTTTTAAATCTTTGATGAATATGGACTTTTTGAAAGAACAAGTAATGCATTTTTCCTTCTTAGTATTACCTTACATTCCTTGAACTCTAACTGTTTATTTAACACAAACATCTCCTCCAGTCGTTCCATTTTTCTTGCACCTTCGTTGCATTCCATAAAAACCTATTAAACAAGCATTGCGCAGTTTAAAAACAATGAAAAAGATATGAATGCTTACACAAAACCAGTAATGTACTTTATAATTCAATTCATACTCAAAATGAAAAGAAAAACCTATTTATCAATTTCTGAAATCAGTTTTAAATTTGTTTATCATAAATTAGTATTACCCTGAAAAGTTTCATTGTGCATTAAAGCATATTAAACAGGATTTAAACTACGTTTAAATGGAATTGATAAGAAATAAGAGGGAAATTAATGCCTCATAAAGGTTCAGTCCACCTTTAATATTTTTACAGTACAATTTTCAACATTTTCTTCAGTCCCATTTTAAAGCAGCATTTTTCTTAAATACCAAACGATTAAGGTTTAAGCACTTTACAGATGTGACTACAGTGTGAAGTCAAATAATCAGAACAACAGGTATTTACTAAATTATGAATTAAATAAATACCTCAGACTACATAAATGTTATATTATACATATTTTATCCTTAAACAAGTAAAGCATGATAGTAATATTTTCATCACATATTGTATGACAATGTTTTTGACAGAATTACAGAAAATTTTATCAAAAGAATCTATTAATAAAAAATGTTATTTTAGTATTTTGTTTTGAAAAGCATAGAAACTAGAACCTTTCAGTCAGTGCAAAGAAGTTATCAATTAAAAATTGTCTATCAGCATATTTACTTAATATATGTGTTATAAAACTAGTTGAAAATATGCAACAATACACAACATACTTTATGAACAGCTTCCAAGGCCATTTTACAAACGCCATATGAAGGAGAATCGGGAACAAGCCAACGGAAAATATTGTCCAGCAACAAAGGGAGTCTTGCAATATGTTGCATTGGTAAGAAAAGAAAAGATTCTAAGCTCAATCCTTGGCACGCAGGATTGCTTTCCAACTTTTGCAACACTTCCAAGAAGCATAACCGTGTTTCCCTAAAAGAAAACAAATTTCATTGAAGATCAAAAACTACATTTGTGTTGAATAATTGGACACTAAACTTGAGTTTTCACAAAAGTAATAATAATAATAACTTCAATTGATAGTTTGACTCATTCTTATGTAGATAAAACTAAAATAGTGTTAACTACTTTCAAAACACTCTTTATTGAGAAAAGAACAACTTTTAAGCATTACACTTTCAGATTAAAAAATATCAAGTTTCATTCAAAAAGAATGTTTTTGACAAGATTTATTGAAAAGAAGCAATTTTTTTTTTCCAAACAATGGAAGTAAAATAATTTTCATTACTTATCTTTGAATATGATAAAATTAATTTTACTCTGAAGTTTCTCTAAAAATTACTTTTACCGCACTGAACTTATATAAAAAAAAAAAAATCGAGATTCCTCTCATAGGCCGTTCCAGGGAAAACAGTCATTTTGTCCTGCATGTGACACCTCATGTACAAGATAAATAAATACCTTTGTGCTGAACAGTAAAATAAGAAAAACAACGTTAAAAAAAGCACAAATTTGCCAATTACAGCAGACACGTGTTTCGGCGTTACAGGGAACGCCTTTTTCAATGCAAAAAGTAATGAGCTTATGGATGAAAAGACTGAAAAAGGCATTCCCTGTAACGCCGAAACACATGTATGCTGTAATTGGCAAATTTGTGCTTTTTTTTTAATGTTGTTTTTCTTACTTTACCTCAAGTATGTCATTAAAAATAATACTTTAAAATATTAATGAACAAATTTTTTCTGCTTAAACTATAAACCTATGTGTGATATCTTAGGCAAAAAGCTTCGTCATTGCCTTTAAAATTAATACTTTTTAATGAAGTATATGAACCGTCATGTGCGGGACAACAATTGCCTTTTCCGTAGAATGGTCCTCATAGTGAAGAATAGAAATAAAAATACAAAGTTGACTGGAAACATGCTCTAAGACTCACAAGTCTAATTTCTATGAATGCTCCGTGTATTTCTGATTTTAAAACTGTTCATCCAGTTGCAGTTATAAACATTTTATATCAAATTAATCCTGTAATTGTACACCAATACCTCTTTTTAATATTTCAAATTTAAACTAACAGCTAAATACAACTATGTTACAGGTATACCATCTATCATCACATTCTCCCATCCCTTTTTTGATTATTGAACCTGTTATCAAAAATTTTACGATTTGTGAAATTGGATTAAAATAGAACATTTAATTACACATACATAAGTTATTTAAAAATTACACTAAATTGAAAATGCTTTTTTTTTTTTTTTCAGCTTAAAAATTTCATAATAAAATGCATAACTAAAGTGCAGATGAATTTTACATCACTTTCTTCAATGTTTATTTTTGTAATTATATTTGTTTTCTGCAGTACAGGTCAAACACTCATCACTCACAAGGACTTTCCCAATTTAACTGTAAGTAAAAGCAAAATTCGCAATATATAAAATTATATCATCTGTCAAATTGTGGAATGAATGTGACTCGGCAGAAATCAGTCTTCTGGTAAATAATTAACACCCAGTTTTCTGTCAAGGTCTTTTATCGAATGATTTTGATATAACTTGATGAAAAAAATGCTGGTCTAAAGGTATTTTTTATCATTTTAAATATTTGACGTAACACAAGTAAATAAAATAATTTTTCCAAACTATGATTGTGAAAAATTATCTAGGAGTCTGAAGGTTGAAGAAACATGGTGAATAAATTAGAAATATATCATTGATAAACTATTTTGGGAAAATCTATTGGCACTTGAATTGAACTCTTATTAAATTCTAGAGAATCTACTATATTTTTAGAAAGACTTCAGAGACACACACTTGTGACTAAGTGCAAAGATGCTGATGGTACAACATTGAAGATATAAGAGATATTTCACCAGAGACATAGTCAAATTTGAATTCTTTGTGCCTTTTGAGCCGAGTTCAAATTTGAGCACCAGCAGTATTTATGTACTTTTTGTTCATTTAAATAATTTGTTTTTGGAAAAACATAAGCCATGTGTAATCACATAAATATTAATTTTATATGTGTTACCTTGATGACTCCAAATGTGTACAGTAGGATGGTCCTTATATGAGGTTAAAAAATAAAATTGTGAATTTTCAACAGACCACCCCCTAGTTTTGATCTAGTATATAAAAAAGAAATATTGTAATTTTTTGAGATTTTTAGGAAAAATTTTAGGGGTCGCTACCGCAGCTGAAACTTTTGAAGTTTTGGAAAAAATTTTGAATTTTTGCATTTTTAGTTACAAAAAACAGCATTTTTTAAACATTTCTTACAATTTGTAATTAAACACATCTATTAAGATTTTAAAAAACTCTTTCAATTTAACATAAATAAAAAACCAAATCACAGTATCCTGTATTGCCTTTTAAGACAAAGATATTTGCTTCTGCACTGTTTCACTAACAGCAACAAGTACTGCTTTGTTCTTCATCTTTTGTAAGAAGTTTATTCTATCTTCATTAGTGCAACTCCAATTTCCGATACATTAAATACCAAAAAATTTCTTTACTTTGCTTGTAGGATTCATCTTTCTATTCTCTGTCACATCTTTTTGTAAAAATTCTGATATACTCAAAGTTTTAAAAAACCGCATTGTGTTGCTTGATGCAAAATCACTCAAACCCTTTTTAAGTACTGCATCTGGATCTATTCGGGTTCTCTTTAAGGGTTTATCATCTCCTTTCCTTTTTAAAGCATCCACCGTTTTCCCTTTCATTTCTTGAGGAACACAATCACCAAAAAAACGCAACAGCGACGAGCTCATCTGATACATATCACAAAAGGCGAACAAACCTTTTCATTGCACACTTTGAAACCTCATAATTAATTCATTCATACTTTTTTTTTCTTTTTTGGCTTTTTAAGAGTTGCAAATCATTTTTTGGGACAAATCAAACAGTTGCTGCTGGAAACCAGCTCTTTACATAGCATTTTACTACAATCGAGCATATGTAGTGAATGCAAGCTTTTTCCTTGTTCGGAAAGTTCAAATTAATCTCTAAATAAATTAATTTTAACAGCGTAAATTGCTTTTGCCATCCATCGAGCACGATGTAACCCCTCTGGAGCTTTGAAACATATTCCCCGTTTTGGAAGTACTTCCAAGAAATATGATTGTCAAATCTAAAAGTTATTTGTAGTCGTCTTGAGGTTGGAACTGGTCAAGTTTATTTTTGGCAAATTCGACGATATCTGGTGCATTTTAGATTACTTTCTCGTGGGTAAAAATATCAGATATGGCAGTTGGAAAACTACTGTGATTGATGGAGCTCCAAAAATGTTTAAATTTTTTGAATATCAGTATTTCAGGCTTTGTTGATGATCCAATTGATTTAACCACAACACCCTCAAGCATTATTTCAAGAACATGAGAGCGACAAGCCATCCAGAGTTGTTCTCTGTTAAGTTTTTGTCAATGAGGACACATGCTCCTTTTTGTGGTCCTGTGTTTGTCGAAGTTGTATCAAAACACAGGCATTTGACTTGGTCACTGATTTCCCAGGATTCTAGGGTCTCACAAACAATTGAAGCTATTGTTTCTCCTGTTTTCAATTGGAGTTTCGGTACCAAAAGTAATTGTTCAATAGCTTTTCCTAAAACAATGATTGCTATTCAATCAAGTTTCACTGCCTGCAAGGTCTTCTAAAAGTTCTTCATCAATGTGAGCAGGTAAAGGAACATCAAGTGAGAACTAACTTGTCAAATATTAGACAGCGTTCTTTCTGCTTTTCATTCTAAAACACCAAATAGAGGATTTGTTTAAGTTGTATTTCGATGGATCACAACCTACTCTTTTAAACGTTGTTGTCAAGACAACAGCTGCTTTTGTATCACTCAACTTTTGCTGCATCAAGACTCATAGCAACATCATTATTTAGAATGTTCTTCCTACCTCTTTTTCTATTGCAAGGGGTTAAGTTCATGAATAAAATTTGGTTTACATTTAAAGAAAAGCTGTAACTTTCAAACAAGTCACATTTACCTTCATTTTCCTCTAAGGGTTCCTTCAAACAGCAGTCTTGAATTTTCTTCCTCACGTTTCTTCATTTTTTTCGAAAGTAAATCTTTTTTTTAATGAGCATTGCAACTATTTTGCATCTACTTTACCCATTTTACCAAAAAAGCGGTGACATTATTAGTATTATTCCCCAATGAAAGAAAAGAAAATTCACCAGTCTTGCTCTCTGAATGTACGGTGGTAAAATATCCTATCAAAACATTAAACTTGAATTTCACTCCCTTCTATCTTGTACAAGGAGGAAGGCAGGCTTCTTGTGTAAACAGCAGGTGGTATTGATTTTATTTATGCATTTTTCAGTTAACAGTAAAGTTCCTTTGAATTTTGGAGGAAAATGCTGAATTTTCACAACTTTGAAGCACGGTAGCGACCCCTAAAATACATATTTTTGTCTGAAATTTTTGTGGAAGTCTTATTTTAAGCTGTGAACAAAAATGGGAGGGTGGCCAATTAAAATTTCAAAAGTTCATTTTTAAGGACCACCCTGTACAGTCTTGAATAGGAACGTGGGTTGTTCAATTTTTGAAAAAAGGATCACAAAAAGATAATGAACAACCAACTGGTTCACAGTACAATTAAGTTATCAAGATATGCTATAACAATATGAAATTAGTAAATGGATGATGCGTTGTTGGGATGTGTTATTGCTTTTTCTTTTTATGCTTAATTTTACTGTGCTTTAAATGCCAAATAAAGTAGAATTTGTTGAAACATAAGTCTAATTTTTGCATCTATAAATTTAAAAACACATGTTATCCTGCTTACTTACTTCAATTCTTTTAAGGTTCTTTCTTGGTAAACTCTGTTTGAGCAATATTTCACATAAACAGAAAATGATGGCATGGTTGCATGACGGAAAATTATGTCACAAACATCAGGAATAAGTATGTCATCACTCCATCTTCTTGTTAAATCACCCATTAAACTAGAAAAAGAAAGTAATTATAGTTTAATTTATTTATTTTCTTAATCATTACATCATTAGAAGTTTATTATTTTGTTTTTTTTTTAAAGAGAGAAAAATATACCACAGTGATTTTTATAAAAACAATAGCTCATACATTTCAAGAAATCCTAATGTAGGTTTAATAATTTCTCTAGACAATATTCAAAATCAGCACAATTTAATGTTTTAAATGGAATTTGTCGAAATCTAGTCAAAACTTCAACAATTAAGCTCATATAAATTCCGTTTGGAATGATGGACATGAAAGCATAGTTTGAGATAAATAGCATTTAGAAAAAAAAAAAATTTCGTGCATTTTTAATCTATACTTCAATGTTTTACTTCATAAAATTGCACTTGCCAATGCCAACGAAGTCGCTAAACTTAGGCTGTCTGTTCGTCCACAAGGGAAGTTCCCTACAGTCCAGCTCAATTGCTCCCATGAGGTCACCACCACCATTGCAAGAATAAGGACTGGGCACCTTAAAGGCATGGAAATCACAAGCTGGATGGATCAAGAACTTTCACTTCAATGTGCCCACATTGTCCATTTACCCGACCTGACCTGACCACCAACATCTCTTCTTTTGTCCAGCCATGCAATCGGATCTCTTCAATATTGACATTGACAGTACCAAGGACATCATTTTTTCAAATCATGCAGAAGTGGTAAAAGAGATACTTCGTACCTTTGGCCCCATTTAATTTAACCAACTGCACCCATGGACACCAACAACAACAATTTCATAAAAGAAACCTTTCTCTTATTTACCTTTCACTAACTTCTTTCACTCTAATGATGTCTGAAAATAGAACATCATGCTCATGCTTGCTTAAAACACAAGTTGAACTCTCAATGCCAGAGAATTCAGGAGTTTTTATGAAGTTTTCAAACAGAACTTTAAGACTTCTGATATAAGATGCTTGAGATTGAATGAACTCAAAGGTTGCTTCTTGTAGTTTTAATTCCTGGGCTGATATTCTTTCCAAAATACCACTTTCTTTCACCTAACAAAGGCAATAAGAAAATAAATAGTAATAAGAGCAAAGCATATACAACATTAAATTTAATATTTTTCACTGTATGATTGCATAATACAAGATGTTTGCAAAGAATGCTTCTGTAATAAACACCTTCCTGATTTTTTATGGACAAGTTAATTATTAATTCTGTGAAACACTTGTTAAATTCAAATGTTTTTGATAAATTTCAGACAGTGCTGTATCATACAAAATAAAATATATGCTTTATCTATGTATGAAAAAATAAAAAGAATATTACTATTATTATTATTATTATTACTATTATTATGCATTCATATTATGTTCTATTTATATCCTACTTGAAAGTATTTGCAGCAGTGATGCAGTTGCTAGTAAGAAAATGAAAGAAGAAAAACAAGCATGTAGAATGCAAAGGGCATCAAGAAAAAATAACAGTTGAAATTAAATAAGTGATTTTGAAAATATTTTTGCTCTGTAGAAAGAAAAAAATGAGTATAATGTATTTCTTGGAAAATGAGGTAAACTCATTAAAATTTAGGTCTTTTTTTTTTTTTGGTCTGATACACAGCAGCCAAAGTATAAGTTTCCCTATAGTTTCTTTAATGAAATCAACAAGTAAGAACCAATGTAGTATAATAACAATAACTCATGTATTTGAAACATCTACATTTTTGTACAACAATGACTTAATAATTAGTAACATTAACTTAGAAAATAAATAAAAGGAAATATTTTGCATGTAAATAATATTTTTTAATTCCATGTTTATCAATCATATTTTTCTTTTTTTGAATCTCTATGAAGGGTGAATACACTTAGAAGATTGGCTATAAAGAGATAAAATAACTGAAGTATCAAATCATATTCAGTAAATTACCGCTCATTAGCTAGGGCTAAAAAGCTGGTTCCTCAACTTCAGTAACATTCAAAAATAATCAGAAAAAAAAATTGTTTGTTTTTATTTTTATTTTTTGTAAATGTTGCTCTTAATACTTCCGTGAAAAAAAAAAGAAAAAACTAAGCTGAAATAAAATTTAGTAAATGTATAAAAGCCGGTCCAGATCAATATGAGCGTGTGTTAAATAAAAAACCGGCATGAAAAATGCATGTGAAGTAACACAGCATATGAAAATAAGAGAGTTGCATCCTCATAGACTACAGAAGTGAGCTGTGTTCCCACCATCTCTATTGAATGTGAGACAGTGAAAAAATTGAATCATTTGTTTGGTATGTTTTTTCATAGTTGAACATCGATAAAGAATTGCTCAGATTAATTTGATTTATTTTATGCACTATTTAACATGAATTTAAAAAACGTTCAGAACTTTATACAAACAAATATGAGCAGACCAGCAACAAGCTTTGGCACATGGGCGCCCATATGGGATGCAAGTAGGGGCTCAAGCTCCACCCCCCCCCCCCTTTAGGAATTAGAATTTTCTTGCTTTTAGTACTTTTTTCTTTGCAAACATGTAAAAACATTTACTCTCCAGTTATGAATGAACGGGTTATTGAAAATGTCAAATTTAAATAACTCTAATCTTTATTGAAATCGGTTCTCATGGGGAAAATATCTGAGCCCCCCCCCCCCCTTTTAAAGTTTTGCATATGGGCGCCCTTGGCTTTGGACCCAAACAGGCTGGTCCTAGTCAGTTTATTAGCTTCAAATGAAGATCAATGACCCTGTTAAAGCTATCTCATTACAGCCTCTTCTGGTAAGCTGTTCCAAGAGCCCACAACCCTAATATTTTTTTCTAATTTCCAGGATAGCCTGAGATTTGAATAGCTTAAAACAATGACACCCCCATCCGACTTTCTGTGCGAAAATTTACCCTGTAAACATCTTTCATTTCGATAAATTTAAAGAACTGAGTCACGTCCCCTCTGACTTTCTTTGCTCCTGGCTATTTATATTGAAACTTATAAATGTGGTAACATAATCTAAATCTGATAATTCCATTACTAGCCCAGTAACCCTTCTTTGAATATTTCTAAAAGTAAATACTTTTCTTGAGAAGCTACAGGCAATAAAATTCAGTTTTTAAACATGCAGAAACCACGGCTTACTTGCCAGAAAATTCGGTAACAGTATATGTTAAGAAATAATTATTAATGTTTAGTTGTCTTAGGTTGGCAACACAGTTAAAATATTATATCTTCAGAACGTACTAAATTAGTTCAAGTAAAATGTTTGGTCTTATGTGTTTGTAATGTGCTTGTGTCTTTTATAATAAAATATATTTGGCCATTCCCACTGAGTAATCTCTGCATAAAAGTAAAAACTCTACAGTATAAAGTGCATTTTACGAAACATTTACAAACCTCAGGAAGTTCGCACCACAACATTTTCATATCTTTGGCATCAGGGCTCAACTGTTCAACAACAGAGAATTGAGGCTTAATTAGTTTAACTGAATTGTCAGGACTGCAGCTAGATTCTGGAAGAGATGACCACATGACAGGTGACAAACTGCTTGGACTTCGGCAAAATGACACTCTCTCTTTTATGTTGCGTTCATAAAACTGATACAAAGGAACTTCCTACAAAACATAAACAAAGCAAAAAGGATTATTAAATGAACAACGGTTTATTGCAATAATCGGTATTGAATTTAATTCAAATATATTGTTCAAAAGACTTTGGACAAAATATCTGAAAAAAAAGAAAACAATACTTTTGTAAACAAATAATATGTTACTACACTCTATAACAAAAAAATCGAGGCATCAAGAAGCAATCATCCGATTGCTTTGAAATTTTGCATGCACAAGTGTTTTGACCAGATATGCAAATGATTAAAATTAACAATAAATGAATAGTTTGATCTCCAGCGCATCAAAACTGCGCATCCAGCAGGTGTATATTGATACCATTGACATAGGCGGATTTAGGCCGAAATATTTGGGGGTGCAACAATAATAGGGATCTGAGGAGGGGGGGGCTATTTCCAAAATAACAAGGCAGTGGCGAAATCAGAAAATAATTTTAGGGCGGGACACACTTTTAAGTCTAAAAAACACGATGTAAACCATATTTAGTAAGATTAGGGGATGGGCAATTCTTAACATTTCAAACTGCAGAAAAAGTCTTAAACGAAAGTCGATATTAGAAGCAATGGGTGAATCTAGCTACTGGAGTGGGATTCACGCCTCAGAAAAAATTTGAAATAGTAGTTTTGAAAACGCAGTTTTACAGTTCTTGGTGATATTTTAGAGGCAAGAAAGGTATGTGTGGCTCCAAGGCTATTTTTAGAAATTTTAGTCTTATAAATGTGGTTATAGTTCATATTTATAGTTTGGGTTATGAATGAGACCCATAGACTGCCTCCGAATTTTTTGAAAACCAGATAGAAATACGTAACCCCCTCCCCCACGTTACCTCTTTAACTTTTCATAATTGAAGGTCCAAAAATACTACAGAGGACAATTTTTGATGCTGTTACCAGACGGGGTGTTCTGGAGCTCTCCCCTGGGAAATTTTTGAAATTGAAGTCCTAAAAATGAAGTTCTTCTGCAATAATCCATGGTATTAAAAAAAGGATTCTCCCACTTAAATGTTTCGAAATAGTAGTTTTCAAAACCAAAATATTAACATTCTTTGATGATAATAGAGAAAGGGGGGTCAGATGACCTTGTTCGGATATTTTCCAAAATTAAAGTCTTAAACACATGAGTGCAAGACCATATTTCGTAACGTTAGGGACACTTGCAGTTTTTCAAAACTGAAGCTCCAAAAACGAAATTCTAAACGATTTTCGATGTATTTAGGTGATTAGAAGATCTTTCTTGGAAATTTTGCAAAAGTGAAGCCCAAGATTTGGGGAAGAAACATTTTGAGGACCAATAGAAAAAATGAAAACGAAATAGAAAAAAAAAGGGGGGAGGGGGAGATATGAAAGAAAGAGGATTGTGCGAGAAGGCACACAATTCGCCGGCAATGATCTGAAGCTGTTGAAAAATTTATATGTCAATATTTCTTTTTGAAAGAGAAATTAAGATTTTTTTTTACAACATTCTTTTTTTTTTCCGTAAAATACCTGCGTTTTCTCAAAATGAGATCTTTTCTTCTCTTCAATAATACAGAATATTTTTGTAAAAACATCTACTCAGCATTTTCTGGGGAGGGTCACCAGTCTTGTGCCCCTTCCCCCCTGGATGCACAACTGCAGTAAAATGTCCGGAAGTCCTCCTTCAAAAATTTTTGATATTTTACCTTAAAATTGTTGGTTTTCGGTTGATTTTGGTGTAGATTTTTTTGATCAAGTTTCTTGCAATAGTCATGTTTTTTTTTTGGACTTTATTAGCCATTGTTGTTTTAAAATAGAAGAATTTGTATTGATATACAAATAAATACCCAATTACAGAACATGCAATTATTCTACACAATAACACGGCACTGAACAATAAATTGTTTGAAAAGTTTCTTTATTTGCATGAAATTATTTATTAGTTTTTTTTTTCCTCCAAATGGATAAATTTACTTTAATTCTTAATATGAGCACAGTTATGTTTTTCTTTCACTAGCGACGTGTGGTGATGCACTGGATTCAACTAAATTTACTAGTATAGCAGCTATGAATTTTTTCACCCAAATGCATTTCTGAGTGAAATATACTAAACTAATTTTTTTTCAAAACCCAACCAAAAATTTTGGGGGTGCGGCGCACCCCCTGGCACCCCCGTAAATCCGCCTATGAATGAATGATATCACCTATTAACTTTAATACTTCTTGCAGAGTTGGTGGAAGAACTAACATTTCATCAACCTTCTATGAATAACAGATGAAGAGACTTCTTTAAAATAACTAAAATTTATTAACACGTGAGAAAAAAGTAAATATAATTGTATAAACTATTAACTGAAGCCAAAGGTAAAAAGATTAATTAAATATGACTAGCTTGCTCGTTAAGCTCCATCCTAATACAGTAACTCCTCTTTATATCGCGCTTTTCGGGGGACAAAGAAAAAGAGCGATATATCCGAAAGCGCGATATAACGGAGGGCATTAAAAATAGTTATGTCTAATGCACAAGTAAATTGGCATTCGTTCTTTTTGACATTAGTTTCTAATGGTTTCAATGTGGGTACTATCAGACCTATTAAAATTTAAACAAGATTGAAATTTAAGTAAATTTTCACCATCAGAAAGTTAAAATCATCAAATGGCGAATGAAGACGATCTTTCTGAGCTACCGCGAGATAAGAATGAGCATTCCAATACCCTCTTATTCTGAGTAGGTTTTCTAATCCGTTTTACTTTCTGTAGAAAGGATGTGAAAAGTAAAAGAAACCAGATTGTTTCCAGGAAACTATTTCGCCCGTCCAGATCATTATTCCCTTCTTTAATGCAAATCCTGGTTTGTGCAACCAAGTACAAATCTTTTCTGTACTAAAAGAAGAGCGTATGTTCTCTTCTACATGGGTTACTATATGACACTTGCTTCATGTCTCTACAAAAGAAGATGTCAAGTAGTTTACAGACCATCTTAAACTGAAATATACTGTGCGGGTAGGTACATTTGGATGACAGGAATTGCTGCTGTTTTTCAGCGAATTCAGAAGAATTGCTTCCTTTTGTTCATTGACAAAATAGAGAAGAAAGGGACCTTCTCTGTGCAATACCGTATGTTTTCAGAAATGGTTTCAAACTTAAAGCAAAGTTTTTTTCTTATTTTAAGCTTTAATATTTCGGGAGACAGAAGAAAAGAGCGATATATCCGAATGAGCGATATAATGAGGCGCGATATAACGAGGGGCTACTGTACTGCTAATCTAATACTATGATCAGCTAAGCATCATCAGCAATCAGCCGATCAATACGAGCTCCACCCAAGATACCGTTCACAGGACAGATATCACCGAACGAGTCTTAAAAAAGAGAGAGCGAATATCAACCCCGTTCACTGTTAAATAGCCTGTCCTCATCAGTATTCATATCAATGCCCTCACCTCCACGCAACCAATGAGCAGGGGCGGCAAATAGGGCGGTCAAGAGGGGGCGGTCGCACCCCCAAACTATTTAAGAGGGATGACAAAAAGTGAGCAAATTTAATTTACGTAAATCGCCAATCGAAGTTGAAGCAATCTTGCTGGTTCTCCGTAGTGGTTGATGAAACTTGACACATTTCCAGACAAGAGCAAGTACTTTCTGTTTTTTTAATTATTAGAAATTCATCAAGCCTTTATCGGCCTTTTCAGAACAGAAAAAAAACGATGAAGAATCATGGTTAATTTTAACGAAAGACGTAGTTTCCTCATATAGGCTAAACATCTCGTTCTTGTAACGATGGTTATGAGAGGCCCGTGCAGTGGTGTGGCTGCACAAGAAAATGCCGTGGTATTTTACATTCATTTTTACGCTCATTCTTTAAGTGTGTCTATTTAATGAGTGTTCATCACTTTCTTCCGCTAGAAACACATTTCAGCTGCTCAATGCATAGTATACTTTCATAGGTACTCTTTAAAAATACGCACTATTTTTGAAAAAACATATCTCACATCAACAAATATCATTTCTGGGGGCTCTTTAACTACCCAGTCTTCTCCCTCCCCCAAATCATGATTACTTACTGTTAGCAAACATATGTTTTGTTCCATACTGAGGTAATTCGCATTTAAGAAACTCGACCCCTCAAATGAAATGCTGAAATGCCGCCCCTGCCAATGAGGATGCACCAAGTGGCGAAGACGCCTCCCTGCTTAGCCAATGGTGGGAGTCCGTTATATCACGAGTCCGATCCAACTGCTCACTTCCGATTCTCTCAGATCGTTGGTTCGAACAAGCATCTGTTGATTATCGTGAAGTTCAGTCACATGGGCAAAAGTAAGTGTAGAGATGTTTGTAGAAATTCTATTTCTAACAAATATAAAGAGCAGTTCTTCAACAGTTGTTAAAACTTTCCGTTTGATTGTGATTCAGATTACCTTTCAACAACTTAAAAATGCCTTGCCGCATGGTTCCTGCTCATTACAAGCAACTGTCAGAGTTTAAAAGAGGTCGTATCATTGAATTGAAAGAGGCTGGTTGGTCCAATCGGAGAATCGCTCGTCATTTGAGTCGAAGCGATGCAGCGTTTCAAAGATGCTGGCAAGGATGGGTGAAAAATAGAGTTTAGCGTCAAGATGGTAGCGGTCGACCTAGGGTCACAACAGATGGTGATGACAGAGTGATTTTCCGATCAGCTCTCACAGCGCTTTCTTCATCTCTATGAACCATCAGACGTTCAACCCAAACACTAGTGTCCATCATGACTAATTACAGACAGTTGGGACAACGAAATCTATGCTCGCCACACCGTTACGCCACCTGCCTCGGACGCCTACACACTGCCGAGCCAGATTATAGTGGTGCATGGCTCGATCAGGTTGGAATGGTGCTGACTGGGGACGTATAGTCTTTAGCAATGTATCCCGCTTCCAACTGTGTCATGACGATCATTGAAGACTTGTTTGGAGACACCCAGGGCAGAGGGGGGATCCTGGTTTAACTTTTGCACGCCACACTGGCCCTCAGCAAGGCATTATGGTCGGGGGTGCCATTTCCTTTGATAACTGGACCCCTTTGGTGGTATTTAAAATACACTTACTGCACAGTGGTACATCGACGACACCCTAATACCTGTTTTGATGCCGTTCCTTTCGCAGTACCCTCGGCTGCTTTTCAACAGGACAATGCCAGATATCATATGGCACGTTTTGCTATGAACTGTCTGCAAGCTTGTCAAACTCTTCCATGGTCTCCTAAATCGTTAGATCTTTCTCCCATTGAGCATGTCTGGGATATGATGGGATGGCGATTGCATCTGGCAAGAATTACTGATAACCTCATCTAACAATTGGAGCAAATTTGGCCGGAAATACCACAGGGCTCCCTCTGGGAGCTTTATCGGTGTTTGCCACGCCTTGCTTTAGCTTGTATCTAGGCTAGAGGTGGGTCAATACCGTATTGAACTTGTTACTGTAACTCTGACATAAGTTATTCAATTGTTTTGAGAATTTAATCATTTACTATTCTGTGCATTGTTTTCCTATCCACCTATTTTCATCTCAATCAAATCACTCCTTCTTGGTGTATCAATTTTTTTGTTTTAGAGTGCATTAACGATTAACTCGTTGAGTTAAACTCAAGTTTCTAAGTAATTCATAATTCTCATTTTGCACTGAATTACATCTTTACAATGACCAGAAAGCATGCTAAAATCTTATCAATACATGAAAAATCAACCATGAATTTAGTAAAATAAATTATTTTCCTTCAATACATAAAAAAGTAAATACAGCACAACATCTGCTTGTAACTTTCCCTGACTCATGGGATTCAATGGTTTCAGAAAAAAGAATAAAATTTCACAAGAAATGTTGTAAAAATAATGGGATAACCACCTTTGCACAAATGTTTCAAAATATTAAAGTTCCTGCAAAATGTAACTAGTTGAGCTACTATTATCACTCAAAATAATTAATGCAACACAATGATATTTTCATGCAAGGGCGCCCATATAGGGGGGCAATAGGGGGCTCAAGTCCCCCCCCCCTTTAAAATGAGAACCTCTTTGCTTTTAGTGCCTTTTTCTTTGAAAAATGTATAAAGAATTTCATTTCCAGCCTTTAATGAATGAATTATTAAAAATCAAATTTTAATATGTCTAATCTGAACTGGAATCGGTTTCCATGGGGAAAATAGTCTGCTAAATCAAGGGGAAAATTTTTGAGTCCCCCCCCCCCTTTTAAATTTTGCATATGGGCACCCTTTTTTTCACGCTCTATTAAAATCTGCAACTCATTTTTAGACAAATTTTATTTTTTAAAATATTAAGAAATGTAAAATAAATACTGGTAAAAATGACTGATAATTGTTTTATACAGGTATTGGCTAGAATAGACTCATATGGATTAAAGTTTTCGAGTAGGTGTGGCAAAATGGTTACTGTGCAAGGCTTCAATTACACAATATAAAACAGAAGCATTATAAATAATGATAAGCACATCATTTTTAATTGATATGTGGTAGAATTACAAAGAAAACAAAAACGAGCGATTTTTGTAGAAGCGGAAGCAATTGAATATTGAATTGGAACTTACACATAACAGCATGAAAAATAACCAAAATGTGTAACTTTTGTTTAATCAGTAAAATTTAGCACTTAGGTTCTAAAATTAAAATTATTAATGACAAATTGTCAGTTTCCATGATTTTTGAGCATTTTTTGCTGAAAATCAAGGTTTTCCATGACAAATTTTGTTCCAGAGATTCAGGGGGAAGTTTCAAATGAGGAGTTAGATTGGGAAACTAAGGGTGTAATTTTGGGGGACTCTATGGTAAGGGAGGTGGGTAACACAGTTGGGAGAGTAAAGCGTAAGGTGGCTAGGTGTTGCTTACAAGGGGCTCGGGTAAAAGACGTTAATATGGTTGCTGAAAAGAAGGGAGTATTGAATAAGGAGGACATGGTTACTTTGTGGGTGGGAACAAATGATGTAGGCCACAGTAAAAATGAGGAGTTTTCTAGGGAATGGGAATCCCTGTTGGATAAAGCAACCAGCTTTTCGACGAATGTCCAAGTGGTTGGTTTGCTTCCCAGGTATGGAGTGCATAGGAGCTGGCTAAATCAACGTGCGAGGTGTATGAACTTGCTACTGAAGTCAATTTGCGAAAAGCGCAGTATCAGGTTCATTGATGTATGGAGTCATTGTAAACGGGATTGGATTGCTAGGGATGGCCTGCATCTGAGCTCTACAGGGGTCAAAATGGTTAGTGGATTAATTTTAAGGGCTTCGGAGTCAAAAAACTAAGTTGGAATGGGGGGCATGGTTCAAGCACCAGGTATCGAGAGAGTGAAATGTTTTTGGGTATTGCTAGAAATGGAAATAAAGTGACAAACAAGAGTAGTAATGTTAACAATTGTAATTTAGGAAATTTCAGGGTGTTAAATAAAAGCAACTTAGGCATGCTTAAAGTTTTCTATACCAATGCTCGCAGTATTAGGAACAAGATGGATGAATTGAAAAGTATAGTTATGGATGAGAAGTTGGATGTTATCGGAATTACAGAGACATGGGCTACTGAATCTGATGCAGAGTTATTACATATTGCTGGGTATAATTTATTCAGACAGGATAGAGTAGGTAAAAGAGGTGGTGGGGTTTTATTTTATGTTAGAGACAATTTTATTTGCAATGAATTGGTCATAAATGATAAGCCTACTGATATTGATATGGTTTGGCTGGAGTTGATGAGCAGTAAGGGCATAAAGCTACGCTTTGGAAACATTTATAGGCCACCTAATTCAAACCAGGGACAAGATGAACAGATGTACCGTATTATTAGTGACATGTCCAGTAAGGGATCCGTTATCATAATGGGGGATTTCAATTTTACGGGTATTGATTGGAATAATTTTTATCCTGGTAATGGCAAAGAAGAGGAATTTTTAAAAGTAATTGGTGACTGTTTCTTAGATCAAGTTGTAACTCAGGGAACTCGAGAGGAGGCCATTTTGGATCTAGTTTTTTGTGACATAGGTAGTTTTGTTCAGGGGTTGAGTGTAGGGGAGCATATTAGAGATAGTGACCATAACAGCATTAGGTTCCGGGTTAAATTTGATGTGTGCAAAGATGATAATTTTAGGTTTGTGCCCAATTTCAGAAACACCGATTTTGTTGCACTTAGGCAGAGCTTGAAAGAGGTTTTTTCGTCAGGGTTGGAAAACAGCGACGTAGATCAGCAGTGGACGGAATTTAAGGATAAACTTGCTAAAACCGTTGGGGACTATGTTCCATTTAGGAGAAAAGGTGTTAGTACAAAAATTTGACCCATGTGGTTCTCCAGGGAGACTAAAGAAGCTCTTAATTATAAGCAAGCCACTTTTCGTAAGTTTAAAGAAACTGGTCAGAGTGCGGAGAGGCTCCAGTATGGTAAGGCAAGGCGAAATTTTAAGTATTTGGTACGGATTCAGAAAAGGGAATTGGAGCAAAGGCTGGCAGATGACATTGATGGGAACCCTAAGAGGTTTTTTGCTTACGCTAATTCTGGGAAAGCTCGAAACAGTCAAATTGGGCCTTTGGTTGATGAGCATGGAAATTTAATCCAAAACGATAGGGATATTGCAAATGTTCTAAATAACTTTTTTTCCAGTGTGTTTAACGATAACTGTATCTCAACAGTTGACACTAACAAGACACAAGCTCAGAGTTGCCAACCTTGGAGGAACAATTTGAGGAGCATGTGTGGTGATTTTGAGGAGCAATTTGAAAGTATGCGGAGCTGTTCGGTGTTTCGTATAAAAATCTATAAAAATATCTAAAACCGCTTATCGAAAAATGTTTTAAAGCATTATTAATCATTTTAAGCACTCTTATAAAACAATTATTTATAAAACAGCTTCAAACATTTTTCAATCTTGGAATGTAAGCATCTTTAATTCCCCATATTTTCCTTTTTGAAAGGATAATAGCTAAGTATAAGCTTGAAAACGTTCAGCTGGGAACTGCGGAGCAAAATAACTTCTTTGCGGAGCGGCGGAGTTTCGCCATTTTTGCGGAGCAACTCCGCAAAATCCGCGGAGCAGTTGGCAACCCTGCAAGCTATTATACAGCTTGAGGATTTTGTATTTTCCAGGGAGGAGGTTTTATTTCATTTGAAAAAGATTAAAGCAACTAAAGCTCCGGGACCAGATAATATTTATCCAAAAATTTTAGTTGAATGTGCAGAGGAATTAGTGGATGTTATTTTGAATATTTTCAATGCTTCTTATAACTCGGGGACGGTGCCAGAGGACTGGAAGCTGGCTAACATAACGCCACTCTTCAAGAAGGGGTCTAAAGGTATTGCTGGGAATTATAGACCTGTAAGTTTGACTTCGGTGATTTGTAAGATTTTCGAAACTTTGATCAAAATTAAGATCATGATGTTCTTAGAGACTAATAGTCTGTTGACTAGTTTGCAGTATGGTTTCAGGAAAGGTAAATCCTGTACTACTAATTTATTGCATTTCTACGACAAGGTTACCTCAGCTTTAGATAACAAAAAATGTGTGGATGTTGTTTATATTGATTTTCAAAAAGCTTTTGACAAGGTACCGCATGTTGCTCTTCTCAGCAAGTTAGCTGACATTGGAATAGGAGGAAAAACTTTACTTTGGGTTAGAAATTGGCTTACTGGTAGGAAGCAAAGAGTAGTTGTGAGAGGAAATCATTCTAATTGGAGTGATGTTTTAAGTGGGGTTCCTCAGGGATCAGTTTTAGGGCCTCTTTTGTTTATTATACTTATGAATGACATCAATGAAAATATTTCTGGAAGCATGAATTGTTTTGCTGACGATGTAAAAGTTATGGGGATTGTCGAAAATGAAGAACAAGTAAAACAGCTGCAAGAGGATTTAGATCATATTACTAAGTGGGCAGATAAATGGGGTATGGCAGTTAATGTAGGGAAATGTCAAGTGCTACACTTAGGTCATGGAAATAAGCGTATGAGATATCGTTTACAAGGTTCAGTCATAAATCAGGCAGAAAATGTTATGGATCTGGGTGTCTTTATAAATCAGGACTTCAAGTTTAGTCAACAGTGCAGTATTGCTAGTAACAAAGCCAACAAAATGCTTGGGTTCATCAATAGATCTATTTCAAACAAATCTAAGAAAGTTCTTCTGCCTTTATATAGGAGTTTAGTAAGACCTCATTTGGAGTATGCTGTTCAGTTTTGGTCGCCTTATCTGAAGAAAGATATTTTTGTATTGGAAAGGGTTCAAAGAAGGGTAACTAAATTAGTAAGGGGACTCTCAGGTTTAGATTATGATACCAGACTTAATAGGCTTAACATGTATAGCCTGGAGCAAAGGAGAGTCAGAGGGGACATGATTCAGTTATTTAAATTTATCAAAATGAAAGATGTAAATGGATTAAATTTTTGCGGGGAAAGCAGGACAAGGGGTCATTGTTTTAAGCTATTTAAATCTCAGGCTAACTTGGAAATCAGGAAAAACTACTACTTTAGCAGGGTCGTGGGCACTTGGAATAGCTTACCGGAAGAGGCGGTAATGAGCAAGGGAGTGGATAGCTTTAAGAGGGCCATTGATCTTCATTGGGGACTAATTAATTGACTAGGACCAGCCTAGCTGGGCCCAGTGCCTGTTGCTGGTCGTCACATTTGTATTTGTATTTGTATTGTATTATCAAAACTCATGATTTTTCAGGTGCAGAGGTACCCAGTAAATACGTTCAAAACTATTTCCTCGTACAGTAGTTTGAGTCAGTTATGAATGATGTAAACAATAATACAAAAAGAAATTGTAAAAGATACAGCTCCAAGGTAGCTGCTGTTTTTTTTTTTTTTTTATTAAAGCAAAAATCATGGAAGTAGCTATGTAGAGATTTGTGGGTGTATCTGATGCTCAAAAAAAAATCCTTTATAGACCACAGAAAAGGACTAAAACTATCCCTTATGAACCTAATTACATAACATTCAAAACATTTTCTGGTTAGGCCAATGTTATACAAGTATTGGGCATGCATTATAACGTCACATAATACACTATAGCGTAGAGCAAGGGCACCCATATGTAAAATTTTAAGGAGGGACTTAAAAATTTCCCCCATGAGAACCGATTCCAGTACAGATTAGAGATATTAAAATTTGACCTTTTAAATAACTTATTCATTAATGGATGGAAAAGAAATTTTTATGAATTTTTGAAAATTAAAAAGTATTAAAAGCAAGGAAGTTCTCTTTCTAGAGGGGACTTGAGCCCTCCCCCCCCCTTGCCCCCTATATGGGCGCCCTTGGCATAGAGCTGAAATACTAAGCACTTCTCAGAGACCCAAGAGAAGTTTTAACTCAGAAATATGGATCTGCAGCTACAAAAGAGTGGAAACCACTGGTCTAGATGTTAATGTTGCGTGAAATTGTAAATAACAAGGGATTGATAGCAGTCAAATGTGCAAAGTATGGAAATACATAAGAAAAAGTTTTCTGTCTTAAAATAATTTTTACATACTGAGGAAATCAAATTCCCAAAATTTATAATTTTGTTATTCTAATATTTAGGGGAGACTGGGGATACCTAATCCCCACTTTAGTTTTCAATTTTTTTCTTGGCTACAAATTATCAGTGTTTTCTTTTTTTTTTTTTTTTTCAAAAAAAAGTAAGCAAAGAAAGATAATTTTTTCCTCTATCTGACAGTATTTTTTTAAGTTGAAATTAAACAGATAGTTTTGGTAAAATAATTTTTTTCAATAATTTTATAAAAGGATCATGCATCCCCACATCAAGGAATACATGATCCCTTCATGGGGGATATTTGATCCCACTGAGAAAATACAAAAACTTTTTCTTACATCATCTTTATTTATGGATTTTAGTTTTCTACATAATGTTTCTAAAAAATGACACTATTTCTAATTTTTTTATGAAATTATAATAAAGTGAACACAAAACAACATTCGTGAAATACACCGCCAGCTCAGTCATTTCCAGCCGAGGACTGCCGTTTCGTGCTAATTAGCACTCATCAGCCCGGCATAGGAAAGTGACTGAGCTGAAGATGGAAAACCTCTTATGGAAGCCAAGAGTGTGAAACAATGGCAATATATCGCCAAGTGTCCGGTAAATTATAACACCACTTGAGTTTACATTGAAATTAACAATGATTTCCCCCCAAAAAGGGGCAAAAGACCCCCTTTGGAGCCTCCGAATGCAACCAAAAAGGAAGGTGCACAACTAGACCCCACTAAGAGTCTACGTACCAAATTTCAACTTTCTAGGACATTCCGTTCTTGAGTTATGCGACATACATACACACATACGCATATACATACAGACGTCACGAGAAAACTCGTTGTTATTAACTCAGGGATGGTCAAAATGGATATTTCTGGTGTCTGTACGTTCCTAGGCACGTATCCACGTGTGGTCGGGTTGAAAAAAACTCAACATTTATTTGGAGGTGAGCAAAATGGAAAATAAGGTCGATTTTTGGGTGAAAATTTTTTCGCGAATACAATACTTCCTTTTTTGTAAAAGGAAGTAATAAAGAAAAAGGACGACAAGCACAAAAATCAACTTATTTCTTTATTGTCTTGCAATAGTAAAATTAATTTTATCAATTGAATTAATTTTAGAAAAGAGGGATGAAGAATTAAGTATTAGCATACTTATAGAACAGAATAGAACGACTAGCATATGTTTCCAAAACCTGAAAAGTAAAATGCGAACAATTCCTTTGTTGTAGTTCTTTAAGTTCAGCACAACCCATCTGGATGTGTGCAACTTAACATATTCATTCTCATTTACTACACTTATGTCAATTTTTCAGGAAAAAAAAGATTGATTAAGCATGTCACCTTTTCACTTTAGAGAAAACTTATTTCAAACTCTAGAAACACAACTTAGCATTCTATCCTCTAACGGGTCTACATTAGTGATGTTCCGGATATCCGTATCCGTGTACGTATCCGCGGATATCCGAGGGAAAATAAAGATCTGTATCTGTATCCGCTACTTTTTTGACGGATCTGAAACGGATCTTTTCTATTCTAAAAATTCTTAAATATTTGAATAAAAGACTCTTAAATTCCGTTTAAATTAAGTTTTATTCCCTATTTAAATTATAACGTATCATTTCAGAAGCTAATTTGTACCCCCCGTTGCAAAAAGAAACGAGTAATAAGTTTTAAAAGTGTATCTGTGTGTCTATTCGTGGCATCGAACCGATTTTGATAGTTATTTTTTCGTTCAAAAGGTGACTTGATCGAAAGTGTTCTTAGCTTGGCCTCATTTTTGCAGAACTTTTAATTACTGGAAATTTTAATAAAAACCGACTTAACTTTTTTCAGAATTACGGTAGTAAAAACTTACCCGTGCGTTAAAAATATTGGTCTCAAATTAAAAGAACAAAGTTTTCTGCGTTTGATATTTGTTTGGAACTTCCAAGTTATATACAGTAAAAGGTATAATTTTGTTAAGGAAATTTTAAATGTAATTCAAAGCCTTTATACGCTTGATCAGTAGCTATTTCATAGTCGGATAAGGAGAAAAAGCTCAACGATTTAAAATTTCTATCCGCTGTCAGTTCATATTTGTTAACAATGTGTGTTCCGACCCGCGAAATTCATCTCAATATCAGGTCGGCCCTCTGGGACGTGTTTTTTTTTTTAATTTTTAGTTTAATATTAGTTTCTGTTATGTTCTTCATATTGGTTTTTCTCTGCATTCTTCAAAAAAAGTGAGACTAAATTCTCTATTTACTGTTTGTAAAGGTGTTCCCGGCTCTGTTATTCTGCTGGTTGGAGTAAGTTGGGTAGATTTGTCAGTGCTGCATTTATGCTGAAATAAAATGCGAAAAAATATTTCTAGTCTGTCCAGTAGCAGCTTTACACTCTTGCTCCTGTATTCTACATCTACCGAGCAAGCTACAAATTATTTTTCACATTCCATTTAAACATTGATGCAGCGTTGACCCGTTCGTTCCAACTCTCCCTCAATTTTAACAGAGATTTCTTTAAAGAGAGTAAATCATTGTCTTGATTATATTTTCGCCATAGATGACATTTTTTGAATAAGCAATGTTATTATTCTGACGGGAATACCTTCCGTAACAAATTAAACACTTGTATAGTAGAATTGGGTAAAAAAAATATTGAGATCCGTATCCGTATCCGCGGATCTTGACACTAATGATCCGGATCCTGATCTGCGGATCTACTTTTTTGACGATCCGGCACATCACTAATCTACATAACGGGCAACTCACTTTTTTGATGTAAATCTAACAATAGCAAAATCATTTTTTCCTCATTCAAACAAGGATTTGACATCTATTTCAACTTTTTCAAGCTCATTTGGTTGATCAAAACATAACTCATCAGTAGAGTTAGTTACGTTTAAATGCTTGAGGTGTTATGTGGATTACAACATTACAAGTGCGAACTGATATTTTAATTGTTTAGCATATTTACTGCAGTGATTGTTTAAATCTATCACTCATACTATGATAAATTTTATTATGTTAACATGGTTTAGAATGTTTAAAGTTAATGACAACTAAGTAAACAACAGTTATATTGTTTTCATTGTATTTTTATTGTCATATGGATACTTGAACCCTGGGATCATGTATCCCCCTAAACGAAGGGATCGAATTTCCCTGTTATGCGATTTTTACAAGCATACTTGTTATATTATTAACAATCGGTGGCAATTTACTAAAAATATATCTCAATTATAAAGGACTCTGTCTATACTTTAACATTACACTTCAGTATTTTTTTTTTAATTGTATATATTGGATAATGTAAACTTCCAAATGCTTTCCTAATAAATGTTTTCCTTGACACATTCAAGCAATCATTTCTTGAGCTAAAACAAATTGGCTAAAAAAAACAAAGAGTTGCCAGATTTTATGTACAAGTATAACTTTAACATAATTCTCAGGTTTCAAATCTCTATTTAATGATTTTGGTACATTTTTGGCTATGGGATTATGTATCCCCAGGGATAAGTATCCCTAGTCTCCCCTAACTTTTTTTTTTTTAAACCACATTCAAAAAAAAAAAAGTTTCAGTATAGAAAAAAAAGGATTAACTGATTCATAAAAAGGAATAAGTTAAAATGAAGTATTAAACTGTACCTCCTCTTTTATTGGCTGGAATAATATATAACTATGATCACTATCACCGATTGAAGGTCTTCGATGAACTCTTTCAACAATGACATCAACAGCGCCAGCACTGTCAGAAGAGATGCTTGTTTTTGTTTTACGTATGTTAGAAGTTTGAAGTTGATCGGATCTCAGATAGGTTGATGAAACAGATGAGTCTCTGAAAGCATATCTTGAATTTATTAATTTTACCAAACAAGCACGCAGCAGAAGTTACAAAACAGAGTGCAAGCTACAAATAAAAGGGGGTAGGGATTTAATCTCAGATTGTACACCTATAAAACAAAAAAATTACAAAAAAAAAAATCGTAAAAATATTTTAAAATCGTAAAACAATACCATTTTAAAATATTTTATGTAGCAGAATAGTGATGCTCAACCTATGATCCGCAGGCCACATGCTGACCAATGTGTTTCGTTGTATTGTTCAATGTCAATGTCGGAAATCAAAAACGCTTACAAGTCATATTGTCACAAAGTCAAATATTTAGAAGTTGCATTTTGGAATTAAGATGTAAAACTTCACATTAATAAATAGCATCAAGTAATAATAACAATAAATCTTGCTTTGTAATTTTCATTCCTTTTATATGTTATCTAGAAAATGTTAAAGCATTTTGAAATGTTAATGTGTTCTGGGCCGTGAGCATCAGCTTAATAAGAGGTGCATAACGTAAAATATATTCAAGGTAAAACATACAACAATGTAAAACATTACATAACCCAAAAAGCTATTCAAAAAAACTTTTAGTAACCTTTTGCAAGTAAATAATAAACAATTGCAGATTTTTGCAATTACTTACCGAGATGAAGATGACAGTGTTGGATCTACAGGACTAAGAGAACATTTTCTCTCCAAGTAATTGCTATTCAAATTTTCTACAAGTGAAAACAATAGATGTTATAGTAAAGTTTTATGAAATATAAAAAATTTTTAAGAATCATTTACAGCATTTTCAAAGTGTCATTAAATAGCTACAGCAGGCTTACCAACCATGGAGAAACAATTTGAGAAGCACCTGAGGTGATTTTGGGGAGCATTTTGAAATTTTGCGGAGCAGCTCGGTATTTTGCATAAAATTCAATTTTTAAAAAAAATGAGAACCACTTATCTAAAACTGTTTTAAGCAGCTTTAAACACTTATGTCATGCTTGAAAACGCTCGGCCCGGAAATGCAGAGCATAAGACCTTTTTTGCGGAACTGCAGAGTTTCGCGACTTCTGCGGAGAAGTTGGCAACTCTGCTACAGTAATAATTCTCAGATTTTGACAGAAGTCCTTGATCAGAAAATTGTATTCTTATCGGATGTTTTTTAAAAGAATTACACATATTTAGCAGAGTTGAAGCAAAAGAAAGAGAAAATGTGATGATGTATGTTGTGGGCTAAATTAAACAGACTCTCTAAACAAGTGGTTCTCAAGCTGTGGTCCAAAGATTACTAGAGGTCCTTAGACCAAGTTGTAATTAAATTTGTGAAAGAAAACTTTTGGATTCATCTCATTTCACCTAATATAGTTGTTGCTAGGATATTATTTCTAATGTATGCAGTTGCTTAGGATTCGGAAGAGTACGAAGTGGTTTTCACTCTTCAGTAGTGAAACGGTTGGGAACCACTGCTCTACATGAGAAAAAATAATAATAAAAGACATAACCCCTGAGGGTTCCCTGTTCTTATCACATAGTGACTAACCAGATGGGAGTCTTCCAGAAAAAATAATGAAAGACAATTTCCTTAATGCTGAGTTTTCAGCCTCCCTCGCTTTTTCCTATATTTTTTAAAAAATTGGGACCACCTGGATGACATTCTGAGAATGGATTGTTGGTTATTGCAAAGGCACAATACCTGACAGCACAGAAATTTTTGGCTGAGAGAGAAGATGTGAATTCATTCCTACTAATAAGACAGGGATGGCAGTGAACTCCAGTAAAGGTCTCTAAAGATACCAGGAAAGTTTTGAAAACTATGGAGGAAGCTCGACCCCATCCCCACCCCATAAAAACTCTTTAAATATGCATTCAAAAATCATTGAAAAAAAAAAACATTTTAAAAGTTTTTTTTTTAAAATAATTTTTCCATTTTAGAATGTGTAATCAACCCAAAATTTTCAGAAATGTAGGATCACTAAAACACTCTTGTAATAAGAATAAATAATGTTGTTAAGAGTGTGTATGAGGGAAGAAATTTCCCAACTAGCCCAATCACAGGTGTCAACAGATGAATCGAGAGAGGTAGATGAAAGAACAAAGGAGCTTAGCAAAACTTGCATTTCTTTTGAGCAGAACATTAATTATCCTATGAAAATGTTAGGAGTAGAAGCAAGGTGTTATGTCTAACTATAAATATGAAATGCATATGCGTGTGCAATCGTGTTTCTTGATTATAGTTTTATTCCTAAATGATTGGTTTTATTGATTTGCACAATGATGCAGATATATTGATGTACAATTCCTAGATTTCATGTTACTCACAAAGAAATTTCAAATCCATCAATAAGTTAAAGGTTTAGTAAAATTTGAGCCAGTAATGAAATCATAAGAATGCAACACATCTTATATACAAGGTTTATTCGTAAATTAAGGTCCGAATGGCTGTATCCAATTGAATACAGCAACAAATAGTTGGCAAAACTTTAAAGTTTAGCCAACAGAGCAGCATCATGGGTGCAAGTTTGGTGATGTGTTCAAGACGGAAAATATTTTCAGCCACCCCCCCCCCCCCGCACGCGGGCTTACGGAAAAATTTATATGCATAAATGTTGTAGATTTTAACAATGCCAGTTTTGAAATCTGTGTTTGATTTAAATTTTAAGCCTGTAAATTGTAATTTTTAAGCGTATTGACATCATGATTCCAAAAAACCTAAAATCCGGCAATAAGGGGGGGGGGGGGGGCTCTCCTCCAGAAATTTTTTCAAATTGAAGTCTAAAAAACGTTATGGCAGGCCATTTTGGTAAAGTTTAGGGAAAGGAGGGGTTCAGGGACTCTTACATCAATTATTTCAAACTGATAGTCCCAAACTCACAATATTGGACAACCTTCAAAAATATTAGAGAAAGAGTGGAGGGAGGGCGCTCCCCGAAATTAAAGCTTTAAAAACGAAATTGTACTCCATCTTTCATGACGTTTATACACTTTTTGTATGCGCTTAAAGGGATGGAGTTCAGGAACTTTCCTTCGGCAATATTTCCGAATTGAAGTTCTAAAAACGCAATTTTAGACAATGTTGGATAATATTAGGGGTACAAGCATTCGCAGCTCCCCACCATTAGTTTTTGCCGATCGAAAATATTTTTATTGTAGCAATAAAATCTCACAGGACATAGGATTTTCATTTTTGCAATATAAATCAGTTCTGATCGGAAAGTCTACCCAAGGTAGCGCCAACAAACCAGAAAAGAAGGAAAGGTGGAGGAAGGGTATGGCCGAATAATGATAATGAACTCGCACCATTACCCCTCAGTCTTCATTTGAAAAAGAAATTCTTTTATAAGATAGCTGGTGGTGAAATTAGCAATAAAAAATCGCTTCAGAGTGAAGTAGATATATTTTTTAAAGAAGGTACCCTTTACAATATTCATTAATTAAAAAAAGAAATACTGGAACTGAATACTAACCCCAAGCAGGGTCCCCGAATGACATTCCTCTTAAAGCACTCAAATATAGCCTAAAGTGGCGTTTTAAATATTTCAGCATCAAAAAAATTTCGGAAGAGAACTCCCGAACCGCTTCCTCTGAGTTCACACAAATGTCAATTCAATTTTTAAGGCTTCAGTTTCGAAATTTTTTTGTAGGAATAATACTCCTCTTACCTATAAACATGACTTATGACGGCCTAAAAATTTTAATACTTTAATTTTGGAAACTTTTTGAAAGAATCTTCCTACACCCTTCCCCCGTAAGTCATCCAAAGATAACCCAAAACAAAGCTCTTAAAGTTTCAGAAACTGAAATATTTCGGGCTGGGGTGCGGAATACCCTCTCCCCTCTCATTGAGTTTACTAACCGCAGTGTAATTTTTTGTTTAAGATTTATTTTTCTATTGAGAGAGCAACTCCCCTCCACACATCGCCAAAGACAACCCAAAGTTTTAAGACTTCAATTTCGAAAATGTTTCGAGAAAGATCCCTGAATTCCCTAACTCATATCTCACTCAAAAATAGCCAAAATAGTATTTCAATACTTCAGCACGGAGAAATTTTTGGGGAGAGAGACTCCCCTTCCCGAACTCCTTCCCCTAAGTTCACTAAATTTGACTTAAATTTGTGGTTTCCTCTTTTCATCACCGAAGATTTAAGAATTTAAATTTTAAAACTTATTGAGAGAAAGTCTTCTAAGTTGAGCTTTTAAAAATCCAGTTTCGGAATTTCGCCTAAAGAGAGCCCCGCCCTCTAGACATTGCCAAAGAGAGCCTAAAGGTTTAAGACTTCAATTACAAACATTTTTTGGGAAAGGGTTCCAAATGCCCTTTCACTTAAGTCATTTAAGTATAGCCTCAAATAGTTTTTAATACATCAGCTACAAAACATTTCCATGTTAGAACACCGAAACCATCTCTCATAAAGTCATTAAAGATTGCCTAAATTAGTGTTTTTAGACTCCAGTTTTCGATTTTTATTTAAAACCTCTCCCTCCCCACTTTTATATCATTAAAGACGGTTTAAAACTTTTTGACTTTTAAATTTTTAAGAGTTTGCAGAGGAGAAATATCAAACCACTCCTAGCTTCAAAAATGGTTTTAAATTCAGTTTTTTGATATTTTATATTGGAGTCCTTTAGTAGTCCCTTCCCCCTCTTCGATTGTCCAAAATATAAACGTTTTAAGACCTCAGTATCGTGGGTTAATTTGCGGACTTATCTTTGCAAGAGCAGCGTTTTTTCGCAAACTTGTGCTCCTGTTCTTTTTTTTTTTTCCTTTCCTTTCTCTCTCTGCTCCCTCCTCCCCATATTCCATTCTTGATTCAATGATATTGGACTTTAGTGATTCCTCAAGTCTTTGTCAAAAATGCAGGAACGGTTGCCCATCGGTGTTTACAACCAGCTTGAAATTTCCCCCCGATTACTTCCAAAATTCCCATTTTCATTAAAATCTTCAAAATCCCTGATAGTTTCCGTTTTACCTGGTATGTGGACGCCCTTCATCTTGTCAGTAATCACTCTCAATCGGTGATTCAGATTCAACTCTTAAGACATTTTAAGAGCGTACATTATTTTCATTTATGCGTGTAAAGTTTGCAAAAAAAAAAAAACACGCAAATGAAAAAAACGAAAGGATGATCAGTTAGAGCCGATTATTTCGAAAAATCAGGGAGAATAGTGAGCAACTGCGCGGTCTGCAATGCAGTGAGTTGGAAATAACAGAGCTACATCTAAAAAAAAAAGTCAAATGGCGCGAGTCTAAAAGCCACTCCTCTAAAACCACGTTGCAAACAAAACAAGCCCATGGCGGAAAACCGAGAGAACGTCGATGTAAATTCGTGGTTATGGAACGGTCCAGTAAATGAAGCATATTTTTCAAACACTGAAATTTTCTTTTTTAAGTAAAAACTGAAAGGAAGTCATCGAATTTCTTTCCGTCCTGACCTCCGTCTCGGAAATTTTGTCCAAGACGGAAATCCGTCCTGGGACGGAAGGTCTTGCACCCATGAGCAGCATTGCTAGCAACAAAGCCAATAAGATGCTTGGGATTATCAATAGATCTAGTTCAAATAAATCTAAAGAAGTTCTTCTACCCTTATTTAGAAGTTTGGTAAGACCCCATTTGGAGTATGCTGTTCAGTTTTGGTCTCCTTATCTTAAGAAAGACATTAATGTATTGGAAAGGGTTCAAAGGCGGGCTACAAGGCTAATAAGTGGACTTTCCCACTTAGATTATGATTCCAGGCTTAGAAGGCTAAAAATGTACAGTATTGAGCAAAGAAGAGACCGAGGGGACATGATTCAGCTGTTTAAATTTATTAAAACGAAAGATGTTACGGGGCTAAAGTTTAGCACTGAAAACAGGACAAGGGGTCATTGTTTTAAGCTATTTAAATCTCAGGCTAACATGGATATTAGGAAAAATTATTATTTTAGCAGGGTAGTGGAACCTTGGAACAGCTTACCGGAAGAGGTGGTAATGAGCAAAGGAGTAGACAGTTTTAAGAGGGCCATTGATCTTCACTGGGGATTGTAAATTGACTAGGACCAGTCTAGCTGGGCCCAGAGCTGTTGCTGGTCGTCACTTTTGTATTTGTATTTGTATTTGAATGTCGCACCTATATTGAAATGCGCATGCGTAACGACTCTCATCATGCCTTGTTCATCAAACGACGCCATTTGTATTGGTATTGATGCAGTGTTCTTTCTACAGTGCCAGTTTAAAATCTTTAATCAATTGATCGGCCCTTCAAGTGTGAAATACGGTCAGTGATTCAGTTTTTGACAACAAGGAACGTTCCAGCAGCAGAAATCCATCGACAGATAAGCTAAGTGAATGGCCCCAATGAGATGAGTGACAGCAATCTGCTGTTCACACTCAAAATCTGATCAGATCTTTTGAATGGGAACAGATCGACCACCCACCGTACAGTCTGGACTTGGCGCCGAGTGATTTTCACTTTTTCCACTACCTAAAAGAGTTTCTCAGCGACAAGCGTTTCGCCACATATGACGAGGTGAAAAAAGCTGTTCAAGAATGGTTATCCTCACAGCCGGCAGAGTTCTATGACTTAGGCATACAAAAGCTTGTAGAAAGTTTTAAAAAAAAGTTTTTGGAAAAAATCTGGGTTTGTTTATTTTTTATAAGAAATCGGACCTTACTTTACGAATAACCCTCGTACATAAATTACAATTTCATTTTTCATACAAAATGTAAATAAAAATATAAAAGAAGAAACTAAATCCTAATGAAAAGTAATAATTATCATTATTATTACTGCAATGAAGTCATTTTTGAAATCACCTTTAAAAAAAGAATGGACTATAATTACCTGTTTCAGACTCCTTGCTTTTTTCCGGATCAAGAATTTCGGAAGAGCAGAACAGAGCTCTAGTACAAGACATACTTAACTTTGGTGAATCATGAGGGATAGATTGACTTCTTTTGTTCTTACAGGCAGTGGATTTTGGAGAAGTAGATCGACACGGTATACTTTTATTGCTTCCCTTTGTACTTCTGGAAGCAGATGGACTGTATTCATGATTTGAAACCAACCACGGAACAAAAAATTTAGACATACGCCTGTTTTTTGGATTTGAGGACTTTTTTCCGAGGACAGATTTCATGAAAGTTTTCTTAGCAGTTTCTTGGCACTCTAAATGAACCGAAAACCTGTGCTGGTTTGACACAGTTTCAGCTTTTTTATCCTGTACCTCTTTACTGTTTGATTCGTCAAAAGTTGGTGAAGCACTCTCCGTAGACCATTCCCCACTGTCGACATCATTGTCAACATTTTGTTCACTTTTTAAAGAAAGAGTACTAGAACCATTGGAATGTAAAGAAGTATCTTTAGTATTGTTCTCAACTTCTTGGGCCTCTATGTCAGCTATGCTCTCATATAAATGCTCAATGGACTGGCACCTTGACAAATCCAAAGATTGACACTAAAATTAAGCATTCAAAAACAACATTATTTCCAGGGAAAAAAAATGTTTGGGGAAAAACTTGAATGCAGAAGTAGTGTAATAAATAAAAATAGTGCAAAAAATTGGCAGTTAAAAATACGGATTCAAATCTAAAATCATTTGGAATTTTCAAAAAAAAAAGAAGTATTTTTAAAATTATCTCAAAATTAATGAAACATTGCAAACAATAAAATTATAATCAATTATATGAATTAAAGAGTGATAGTATAATATGAAACATTTTAATGTTTTTAATTTTAAATTATTTCTTAATTTTAATTAAAAAAATCTTTCATAACTAGTAATATCAAACTTTCAAGAATTTTCAGTAGCATAATAACCTACCATTACATCTGGGGAAACAGTGTATAGGAAGAAAACTCAAATTAGAATCATATATTTTTTTTTAATTGAAAACCAGGGGTCCAGTAATAATAAAAATAACTTCATTTATTACAACATGCAAAATCCGAATTAATTGCTCAAATGACATAAAATATGAGGCTTTAACACCCACATTTCATTAAATCATTCAATATTGTTGCATTTCAATTAAATAAAATATCCTGCACATTCTATAAAGTTAGTCTCTAAAAGTAATTCATGCAAAATTTTATAACATATGGGGGGGGCAAGTGGGGGCTCTAGCCCCCTTTAGAAATTAGAACTTTCTTGCTTTTAGTATTTTTTTCTTCGCAAAAATGTAAAAAAATTTCTTCTCCAGTCATTAATGAATAAGTTATTAAAAACCCCGTCAAATTATTTTAGTAACTCTAACCTGCACTAAAATCAGTTTCTATAGGGAAAATATCCTGCTAAACAATGGAGAAAACATCTGAGTCCCCACCAGGGGCGGCAAATAGGGGGGTCAAGAGGGGGCGGTCGCACCCCCAAATTTTTTGAGCAGAATGATGGAAAATGGGTGATTTCAATTTCTGTAAGTCGGAAATGAATATTCATTAAAGGAAATCTCGCTGGTTCTCAGCAACTATTTCATGAAACTCGACACACTCTCAGACTAGAAAAAGTGTTTTTCGTTATTTGGTTGATTGACTTAGAAATTCAAGGAGTTGACTTAGGAATTCATGAAGTATTTTTGACTTTTTCAGAACATAGAAGAGAACCATGGTTAATTTTAACTAAAGAAGACACTGCCTCATATACGCTAAATACTTCACACTTGTGTGCCCAGTGTAACGATGGTATGTCCAATATGAGAGGCTCATGAAAAGTGGTGTGGCAGCATGGTTTTCACAAGAAAATTCCTTGATATTTTACATTCACGTTTATGCTCATTTTTTAAGTGTATATTTATTTAATGATTGTTCATCGCTTTCTTCTGCTAGAAACACGTTTCAGCGGCTCAGTACATTATAATGCTTTCATAGAAACTTCTAAAAAATTCATGTGATTATTGAATAAAAAAAGACATATCAACCAAATATCTCTTATGGGGCTCTATAATTATGCAATCGCGGAGTGACACAAGATAATCTTCAAGAGTTAAAACGGTAAAAACATTTCTCTATAACTTTGAAGCAGTGATTTGACGACTGGAAGAATTATTGCAAAACGATTCTTTCAATGGTGAAAAAGCTCATGCCCTTTAGCATGTATGACTTCGTTTGAATTGTTATCCAATTTGTTTGCATCGGAAAAAGGTTTTTGAAAAATGCTTTACCCTATCAAAATCTATATTTCAATCCGCTACTCGACTATTCAAACCACAGTTCAATCTACAATTAATCTGTGCACCCTACTACCACAGTTCAATCTACAATTGAAACTGAAAATAGATTTTTTATAAATGTATATTTCAATCAATCGTGAAATATTTCAAAAAAATTCTTCCTCCAAGCCAATTTTAAAGAGGCGCGAAAAAAAAAAAAAAAGATTGGATTTTGAAAACGAAAAATAAAATGTTTCAACTCTGAGTAAAATTTTTAGCATGAGGCAGGAAAAGTTACAAGCAATATACCAACAGAATGGTTTTCACATCCAGAGACTGCAGCTTCGTCCTTGTTATGGACTCATAAATCTGGAATAGTGAATAACAGAGCTGGAGGCAGATGATGTCTCATTGAAGCTGAGAGCGCCGACATGACTAGATTATTCAATGATGAAAAGTTTAAGTGCTTCACAGTTTTTGAAGTAGCCAGGGTGATTTTGAAGAGCAAGATATAAAAAGTGTTTTCATACCTAACTTTGTGTTACTTCAATTATTTTTTAACTATTACAATCAGCTCAGCTAGTAGAGAAAGATTTTTTTTTTTAATGTCTCAGGAGGTTAGAGAAATATTTTCGAAGCACAAAGGGGAGGGGGGACTTTTTCATTTAGCTGAACTGGCAAAACAGCACGACATTGGGCGCTGATAGATTAGTAACACGATTCCCCTGCTCTTCCGAATTCCAAAAATCGTGCATTATAACTTTTCCGAAAGGTATAAAAACTTTAGTAGCGAGATATTTTGTATGATAACTTTTTAGTCAATGAATCAAAATTTTAATTGTTTCTAAACACTAATTTTATTCATACTAAACCGATTTTACGACAACTTCTTGTTAGTTAATGTATGTTTGGTTTCGCTTTGGGGTTATACATATTTAAGAAACTCGACCCCCCAAATGAAATGGTGAAATGCCGCCCCTGGTCCCCACCCCATTACAATTTTGCATATGAGCGCCATACCATCACGCACTACCTGAATTATGACTGAAAATTTAAATAACAATCAAGAAAGTATCTTACTTTTACAATTGTTTGATCAAGATCATAAACTGTATTCTGAGCAGATAAGCTACCGTCTGATCTTCTGGACAAAGAATTTCTTATATAATTCGTGAATTGAGGCCTGTAAATAAGAAATATATTCTGTAAATACTTTAATTATAGCAAGTAATTCACCTAAAGATAGATTTCAAAGTATTGTTAAAGTATAGTTTACGATAGTACATAATATTGTACATTTCTGATTCAAAGGAAAGTGTCTTAAACAGAATTGAATTTAGAAAAATTACACAAAAGTTTAAAGCTTGAAAATCAAAATTATGGCTTCTAAGAACATAAAAATAAAAAAACTTAAGACAGTATCTTTGCATATTTGAAAAATAATAACAATAATAATACTTATAATTGATAGTGGTTGATTAAAATTACTGAATATAGGTACTCACGTATAAGTCAATCTCGCACATAAATCAACTTTTAGGAGGAAAATCGAGAAAAAATCGAAAACCCGCGTATAAGTCACGCTTTTACTTCCTGAAAAAAATCGGAAATGTTTCAACGCTATTTTTGAAAAGAAAAGTTGCAAAAAGGAGGAAAATGAAATTTAATTAACATTCATATGTTGAAAAACGTCCGATTTTCATACTTTTAAACAAAAAGGGTCCACTTCACAAATCGCTATTTTTGTGAAGGGTTCGAGTTCACTGTCACAATTTTTTTAACTTGTTCCTTTTATTCTGAATTAATATCAGAAAAAATCTGCAACTTAACCATATTACTGTACTTTAAAAAAATGAGCATTAATTCGTAACAATCGGGAAAATTTGCGAGTGTTGCAATTCCCACACTTTTCGCATAGTCGACCGTTTAATGTAATTAATTGGTCTTTATTTCTCAGTCAGGTTATGTAAAATTACAGCAGAATGTGTAAGTATTTACTTCTTTAGCATCTGTTTAAAAGAGTTGGACTAAAATTGGAGGAATGTTCACGTTTCCGAGGGTTTTTTTTTCTTCGAAGAATTAGTCTGTGAAAATATTCGGAAATTCTGCTCCGCGTATTAAGTTGACCCTACTAAATTTCTTGACTTATAAACGAGTATATATGGTACACATAATTTAGAGATGCCAAAGATAAAGGTTTTGAACTGAAATATTTCTACCAAAATTAGGTCTCACTAAAATAAGTTATAGGGAAACTGGCACAGTAGGGTAAGAGATCCAACAATCACAATACAGTTCCGGCTAAATGGATAACTCCTTATTTGAATACTATTTAGTCCACAAAAAATGTTATTACAAAATATTTTTACTGAATATTTTTTATGTTTAAATGAACAACAAATATTTTATCCTAACAATCAGCAGTTTTTAGCTCAGATTTGTAATTAATAATAAAATGTATTCTTGTGCACCAATTGTTGGTTAATTTCCGCCCATGCTTCACAATTCAGTTGAGTAAAATCTACTTTAAGATTTAAAACAATAAATGAATAAAATTTTTAATATTCTCACAGAAAATATTAAAACTACAATGGGCATACGGATTGTGTTTTCACATGAAACGGTGAACAACTAATCCAATAGTGGTAAAAGTATGCTTTTATTAGTGAAAATATCAATTAAATTTTTCTTGTGAAAAATTCAATACAGATGACCAAAATTTGAGTGCAAAACATTCAATTGCTCACTTTTATGGTTGAAATACATTTTACTGCTGTTTTAAGAGACGTATAACATTTCAGAAATAAAAATATTAGAATAAGCTTTACTAGAAAGCCAGCAGAATGCTTGGGTTTATCAATAGATCTATTTCAAACAAATCTAAGAAGGTTCTTCTGCCTTTATATAGGAGTTTAGTAAGACCCCGTTTGGAGTATGCTGTGCAGATTTGGTGAGTCTGAGGAAAGATATTTGTGTATTGTAAAGGGTTCAAAGAAGGGTAACTAGACTTGTAAGGGGACTTTCAGATTTAGATTATGATACCAGACTTAATAAGCTTAATATGTATAGCCTGGAGCATAGGAGGATCAGAGGGGACATGATTCAGTTGTTTAAATTTATCAAAATAAATGATGTTAATGGATTAAATTTTTGCATCGAAAGCAGGATGAGGGGGTCATTGTTTTAAGCTATTCAAATATCAGGCTAACCTGGAAAGAAAGAAAAACTACTACTTTAGTAGGGTTGTGAGCACTTGGAACAGCTTACCAGAAAAGGTGGTAATGAGCAAGAAGGTGGACAGGTTTAAGAGGGCCACTGATCTTCAGTGAGGACTAATAAACTGACTAGGACCAGCCTCGCTGGGCCAAGAGCCTGTTGCTGGTTGTCACATTTGTATTTGTATTTGATTTATTTATTAACTGCACAAAATTCCACATCATTTATATTCATTAACTTTATAAATGAAGTAAGTCCGATAATCGGAACCCTCAGGACTTCAGAACGTGCGAATTTTGGAATGTTGCCTATTTTCTATTTACTAGCATTATTAATTTCTAGACATTATATCATAGGCGGTTCGTAGGGGGAGGGGGTGTTCCAAAAGTATAGGGGCCTGGCCCCCTTTCTTTCAGGGTTAAAAATTAATGATCGATTGAACAATTAGTTTTATAGGGTTGATTGATTCATTTGACGAAAGTAAAAACTAAAAATCTCAAATAAATGAACTTTTCTCATCTTATTTCATAAAAATTGAAGTTTGTGGTGGAAGGGAAATCTACGGTAGCCATCCGTGCTGATTTTTGATGCCATATTCCATATTTTTTAAAGTTATTTAATGAATAATACTAAAAACCAGAAATATAGCCCAACTTTACAAAAAAAAATCAGCTTCAGGCGTCACGCCTTTTAACTTTTACACTTCTTTTGACCCCCCCCCCTTTTTGTGAATCTGGCGCCTATGCATAATAGCGTGTTGTGACAGTTGTAGACAAAAATCAAAATACAAATTTAACACCTCGTACAAATAAAGAGAAAAATGCTAATTAGGTTCCCCCCCCCCCTTCTACAAACGCGTAGTAATTTATGCCTTGAAGAGACGATCACCAATGGCGTAGCGCTCAACTGTGGATGCCGCTGTCACTTGAAATTAATAAGGTTTCAGTAATCAGTGTCATCGTGGGAAGAGAAAGAGCAGTATCTGTAGGAATGAGTTTCTTTAGATACTTGAAGAAACACAGTCATTTCGAATTTTTCTGGGGGAGGGGACAAAGGTTATATATTCAAGGTAAAGCATATAAAACAAAAGAAAAAAAGACCATGTCCACTTACATGTAAATACATTATTAATTTTATTTATTTATTTTATTTATTTTTATTTATTTATTTATTTTTAAAGTCGGAGGGGGGATTGACCCTCCCCCTTTCCTGACTCACCTAAATGACGGACCTGCTAAAAAAAAGGGAATATTGGAATTGGATGTTTTTGTACTGAGTGGAAACAAAATAAGCAAGCTTGTACAAAAAGAGCTAAAGCACAACAGATGACAAAAATGCAAAAATAGAAGATGAATTTTTTGCAGATACTGCCCTTTACCTTCAATTGGCAGTGTGGTTATTTTGAGATTCTCAAAATGGTTGATATTCTCTGGATTCGGGGAGAATCATAGATTCCACGTTAGATAATATTTTATAAATTTATTTTCTAGAAAAACTTTTTTTAAAAATGTACAAAAATAACAGTTAAAAATAAGCCCAAATTTTGGAATTTTCCGAGTTTCGGATGTCCTAATTTGGTTCTATCTACTGAACAACATTACTTCAAGAAGTCGCTTAACTCACAAAGAGCAAGAAATAATTTTTGGGATAACTTACTTGATGTTGATAGATATGAAACTTGTTTTCATAGGCGAGGAATTATGCAGAATAATTAAGAGTTTTGGTGCCCTCTTCCCCCCCCTCTCGCAGGATTGTGTGCACATTATTCAACATGAGATTTGATATGTCATTAATTCGAAAACACATTTTAAAGTTATCTTTACCTGGTACAATTTTGCATGCGCCCTTCATCTTCGGAATCTGTTAAATCAATCCAACTTTCATCACTATCATAAGAATCACCTAGGAAGGAAAAGAAAATGAATAAAGCTTTGGAATATTCAGCACCAAACAGGGCTGGCTCCAGTTCTGCCACCCAAGGTGATGTTGACAAGACATTATCACAATATACACTATTTCCCCAAAAGTAGACCACTTCCAAAAATTCACATTTTTAGATTTCTCCAGAAATAAGAGACCAATTGTTCTGTAACTTTTGTCACATGAAAGGTATGCTCCAGCTGTCATTTCCCAATAAAATTTAAATCACTCATGCATTTAGGGGACCAGCAACAACTTGAGAATATAAATAAAGGTTTTTGATCATCTTTCATTCTATTTGCTGTAAACTTCAGAAAAAAAGTTTACCTTCTACGCAGAATTTATTTTAATGTTTTGATGAAAGTCCATAAGTTATAATCAAGAAAATAAAAGCTTTTCTTCCAAAAATAATTTTTTTGCTTTAAAGTATATTGGCTCATAACACGCAGATTTTTCCGTCACCCCTTACCATACTTACAGAATATTTGACAACATACAACAGAAACATAATGCTAAAAGTTGATATTGAAGTATTGAAAATTGGATAAAGTATGAACCAGGGGTCTGTCCAGGATTTTTCACAGAGTCCGTTTTTTGTGAAAAATTAAAAAATTTTGTGAAAAAAAAATTTTTTTGTAAAGAAAAAAAAATGTAAAAACCAATTTTCAAAAATTTGAGATGCCGCAAACTGCATCATTAAAATTTGAGGTTGAATGTTTTCCTCTTTTCTGTTAAGAATATCATTCTTGAGTTTTCCTAATGTTTTGCGAGGGGGAGGGGGGGCATCAATCTCTGGAAGATGGGCATTCCTCAAGTATAAATATTTATCTACCATTCTAAATTATGTTACATTGTTACAAGAAATGTTATATGTATAGTATTTAAAATAATTGTAACAAAAAATTAAAATTCAGGCAGGGGTTCAGCATTTAACTTTTTGACCCAAGACGCTCTTACAGAGCAGAGAATATCGTTTAAAACTTATAAACTCTGTGATTTTAACAAAAATAAAAAAAGATTTTATTTGTTTACCTCCTAACAAAGCGTACTAAACATCGAAAATTCGGAAAATCCGATTCCCATATATCGAATGCAAAGAGATCGCAATCCTCAAAGTGAAGGCATCAAAAGGATAAAAATTACTTGTAAAAGAAATATTTTTGATAAAAATTATTTTAGTAATTGCATTTTAGAGTCCTATAATAAACATATAAAAATATGGGACACAGTTAAAGCATTAAAAAAAAAAAAACTCTGATTCAGCATTTTAATTTTTGACTCTTGAAAGAAAAGAAAATTTCGCTTTTAAAACTTGAAATACGAGTTGTGAGAAAAATAAAGAGACTTTTCATTTATTTGCATCCTAAATAAAGCGAAGTTAGCTTCATAAAAGAATAAAATATGATTCTCATATCGGATGTAAAACGATTACATTTTTCAAAATGCAATCTTTTTACATCTAAAGAAAACATGCATCTAAATTTGCATTGCATCTATCTTTTTACATGCCATCTAAAGAAAAAAAAACGGTAAATAAAAGAGTTGAGTGTAACTTAATCATCCTTGTTAGCATCAAAAAATCAAACCAATACAATTTTCTCCCAAAATAACAGTTAAACATTCACGTAAAAACGCAAATATTGCCAAGCTGGTAAAATGATGAGAATATTTTGTAATCAAGTCACCCAGACGGCGATAAGTTTGAAGTTGGCAACCCTATCTGAAGCGATCACATTTTCTACGGATACCAGTCTGAAATTTTGCACAGTGCTTATGTGCATATCTAAGAACAAAAATCCGCCGGGAGGCATTTGATCAGAGGTCATGAACCTCCTGTGATGACGTCATCAAAATGGCCGTCTGATTAAGGTAAGTACGTTCGTTAAACTGCTTAGAATTTCATTATAGATCTTAATATTGTGAAATTAAAGTAAATCATTTAAAAACGTTTTAAAACAGCTATTTAATACTGATTGATTTTTTTTTCTTATCACAAATAGTTTTAGAGTTATTACAATTCACGTCGTCAAAATGGCCGCCTGGAAAGGTAAGTACGCTCGTTTAATTGCTTAGAACTACATTACAGATCTTAATATTGTGATTTTTATGTGCATCATCTGAAAGAACTTTAAAAGATCTATTTAACAGAGATTTATTTTTCATCCTAAGACAAGTAGTTTTAGAGTTATTAAAATGGCCAGCTTCAAAATGGCCGTCGTGAAAAGGAGAAAAGTTTTGTTTAACTGCTCAAAACGCCATTAGAAATCATACTTCCGTAAAATATAGGTACACTATATAAAATCTCTAAAATAAACTGAAAATTTGTCCCCCCCCCCCCGTAAGTAGTTTTAAAAATTTCACCGCAATAACGTAACTGCAGGGGGCAGGGAGGGGGCATTCTCTTCAACTGTTCCAACTGTTCAGCCGCATTTAACCTGCGCTGAAACTTTTAAATAAAAATTTCTTACCGAATTAAATACAAATATGTATTGTCACATAATAATTCACTTCTCCTGCAAGTGCGAAAGTCTGCCGTCTAACGGCAAGAATCAGAATGACAACTCGAATTTTTCCCGCCTACAAGCTGTAACTTTGGATTGCAATCAGCCTAGCTCGTTTTCTTCCAGTTCTGCTGTTCTCAGCAATAATTAATTCTATGGTGATATGTTCATTGTTCAGATATAATTTTCAATAACTGAATATTTGACTGGTTATTGCTGTAGTTATATCAAATTAAGGTGAGTCACATAATTTTATTACGATTTGAAATCGATAACTTTGATTGTTTGTTCCATCTAGTATTAAAATTATCATATAGCTTGTATTCATTACTTAACGTCCGTTTTAATAAGCAAAACCAATTAAAACTATAGCTCCTAGTAGAATCTCATGTGACGCCAGCTCCAGACTCTCCAACGAGAGCACAAGACAAGACAAGGGGTATAGTACAGTGCAATTAGACATAAACCTCAACATCCAAAGTAAAAGTTTTCCGTCAACTCCACATTGTTGTATACTGTCCAAATATTGTTTGGTAGAAAGTTACACCGTTTTCAGCGTCGGGTTTGGGGGGAGGGGGGGAAGGGGTTGGTAAATTAGTAGCTTTTATCAGTTTTTTGGAAATATTTAAAAAACTATGGGGTTTAGCGCAAAAAGTGCAATATACAAAATAATCTACACTAAATTACGAACAAGATGGTCCTAAGCATTATTTTCTTAAGTGAACGGTTCCAGAGTTACGGCGGGTGTAAAAGTAGAAAATTTTCAGATTTTTTTGGAAAATGAAATTCTAACTACTACGTAAACAGAAATAACTAAACAATTTTATTAAAAAGTAATATTGTATAGTCGTATTCTAGTCTAAAAGAAGCTAAGAGGCATTACATGGGATCCCACTAGGCTTGGCCTACCCTCATCGAGTTTCCTAAAATTGTTACCATAGATGAAGAGCAAAAGTTGTAAAACGTGAAAGTAAGAATTTCTACCTCTTTCTAGAAACGTAGAAATACTGGGAACGGGAACCGGTTTACTGCAATTTGCGTGAACTGTGATAAAGCACTTGAAGTTAGACTATTAGCTTTAAAAAAGACTGAGAACAAAACATTCAGAGATACACTTGAAAAGAAAGTTAGCTGTTCAGTCTCTAGCCTCTATTATCAAGTCTATGACAATTAACAACACCACTGTATGTGTGAACCCTAATACCTAGGGGTGTTTTTGATCCGAAATTTCAGAAATTTCCGAAAATTTTGGGTTAACAACACATTTTAAAACGGAAAAATGATTTTAAAATAATTTTTATCAATGATTTAAATGATTTTTGTATGCATATTTGAAGAGTTTACTGGGGAGGGGGAAGGGTCGAGTTTCCTCATAGTTTCAGAAAATTTCACATTGCCTTCAGAAAATTTTAATTGAGTCCACGTACGCCCCTGCCTAATACTCTCTTACATCGGATTGTGTGCACTGCATGAAAATATGAGAGATTGTAAGAAATACTGTCGAATCCGCTTAAGTGAATAGCCATTTTGCCACGAGAAAATATTTTAATAAGCGGGATATTCCGAAAACCTGGATAAAAATAACACATTATATTGGTTTGGTACATTGAAAATGTATTATATTAAGCGGGATATTCTTTTAATCGATGTTCTAATAAGCGGGCTCAACTGTATTTTAATTTGAATTATGTGCATATCCTCCATCCTTGTTCGACGAATCTGGCTTGATAAGGATGAGGAGCAAATCTTCAATGGTGTCTGTTTTGGTTCCAGATTCAAATGAATCATCGATCACCCCAGATTTAGAAAAAGTGTCCTACATCATTGATGATGATCACCTTCTTCATTGTGTTTTCTGAGGTTTCCCAGCAACTTTCAGACAGATTTGCGAGCAATACATAAATTACGTAATTGCTCATTATAGGCCAGCAACTTATTTTTGATGAATACGAGCAAGGAACCACAAAAGATGAAGAACAATTACGTAGATCACATTCTACTACTAACATTGAAGTCAAAGTTGAAGACTCAATCGATGTAACTATCAACCAAAGTGAATTTCTAGCTAACACTAAGAACAAAATGGGCCTTATTTCTCTCCTGACAATGTACTTGCAAAGAGGTGGTTGCACAGTTCATCAAGCATCAGGTGATGCTGTCTTATTAATAGTTTTAACAGCGATTGATAAAGCTAAGAATGGAGTTGAAGCTTGTGTGATCGGTGATGACATGGACTTACTATCCTTGTTGAATGTTCACACACCATCAGAAAACAAATTGAAAATAGTGGTACCAAAGAAAGGCAATCAGCAGGAGAAGGTATGCACTGTTTCGACATTCAGCGAAGCATTGGAGATATGAAAGGTGTACTCTTTGCAATATACGCCTTCACAGGATGTGACAATGTACCATCTTTCTACAAGAAGGGAAACATTTCACCGTATAGGAAAGTGTAAGCCAACAATGCTCTTCGTACGAAGCTTCTAAGTCTTTAATGATTCCAAAGCTGACCCCAGTGCAGTGGCTGACGCAGGGAAGTATTTCTTTCTTGCGATGTTTAGAGCAAATAATACTGAAGATTTATATAGCTTTCGCTAGCAGTGTTACTTGCAGGCTATTGCAAAGCAGCCCATACATTCATTGTTCAAGTTGGCTTACCCCCACTTCAGCAGCAACCAGGCAGCATTCATATAGACCCTATAGAACCTATTATCAGGTTCAGCAACGGCTGGATGAGAAAAAGAATTTACCTCCAGTGGGGGTGGAAGAAGATTAGTGAATACCTGAGACCAATTATAATACTGAAGATCTATATAGCTTTCGCTAGCAGTGTTACTTGCAGGCTATTGCAAAGCAGCCCATACATTCATTGTTCAAGTTGGCTTACCCCCACTTCAGCAGCAACCAGGCAGCATTCATATAGACCCTATAGAACCTATTATCAGGTTCAGCAACGGCTGGATGAGAAAAAGAATTTACCTCCAGTGGGAGTGGAAGAAGATTAGTGAATACCTGAGACCAATTATAACAATGCGTTCTCCAGCTCCCTGGGAATTACTTTCCCTCATAGTGCGCGTTTGCAAAGCCGAATGCTTCCGTAGCTGCGAGTGCAGAAGTAGTAGTCTAAACTGCTCAAGCATGTGCAGCAATTGCTGAGGTCTAAGAAGTAATAACAGGGGCACTAATATCATAGACGAAGATCTAGAAGAGGACGGTGGTATGCTTGAAGAGGACTGAATACTGGTGAATAATTTACATCACAATCTGTCGCATTCAACGTTCTACATTTTTATTAAACATTAGTATTGAACTCAGTTTACGAACGTCAAAAATATACAACAATAAAATATGATTGTAATATACAGGCAAATATGCCTATTTTCTACAGAAAAAACTTCAAAAGCTGCACTTATAAAAATGTCATTATTAAAAATGATATAGCAATAAATCATAATTGTTATGAATTTTTATAATTTAAAAAATCATCTATGTTTAAAATATATTCATTTTTATTGCGGCATTGTCTAGAGAAAGTTTGTGTTTCTCCATGCTGCAGACTTATATAGCCACGGTACATGAATGCTTCTTTTCCCTTACAAGTAGAGCCCCTTGAGTAGGTGGTGAGGTTGTCGTTCCTTCAAGGGTTTATCACAAACGTACCACCGGCCCTATAGATCGCAATTTGCTTTTACAAAACACTCCTCATACAAAAAAATTAGTTTTCTAAGTGATAATGAATATTTTTTTCGAAAAATCTAAAAAAAATATGAAAATTTTCTATTTTTCACCTGCCGTAACTCTGCAACCATTCACTTAACAAAATAATGTTTAGGACCATTTTGTTCGAAATTCAGTGTAGATTATTTTGTATATTGCACTTTTCGTGCTTAACGCCATAGTTTTCTAAATATTTCGGAAAAACTGGTAAAAACTCTAATTTACCAACTTCTTCCCCCCCTCCCCCCAAAACCCGACGCTGAAAACGGTGTAACTTTTTACCAAACAATATGTGGACTGTATAGAACAATTTGGAGATGAAGGGAAACTTTTACTTTGGATGTTGAGGTTAGGCCTTTTTTTGGTCTATTTGCACCGTACTAGTAGAGTGTTGATGGGGAACTCGGCGCCTCTTGGTGTCTCTCGCGAATGTCTCGCGTTGCCTCCAGTAAATCGGTAAATTGTTCCCGAGTCAAAGGAGCGCGAGAGGCTACTGCAACGCCATCTGTCCGCCGCGCGGAATTTGCTTTGTTTTGGTTTTCAGAAAGCAAATCGCAGTTCGCCATGTTAAAATAATTAGGTTTGGAACAACTCTTTGGAGTTGAAATTTTTGGAAATTTTTCAAACAGAGCCTATAATTTGGAACGCAAAGCACACGGATCATAAAAATAAGCAAAAGGTTTGATGCATGGAATCGCATTTCTTTTGGCTGTTCTTATGTAAAATGACTCCTTGTTTCCAAATACGACCACCTTTCCCCCATCTCGCCCCCTTTTAGACTTTCCCCCACCCCTTCTTTAAATCAGAGCCATTTTTTTAAAACTTGGAGTGGGAAAAGAGCATTACAATAACCGTAAACATTACCCTGAATGACTAGAGATGTGCAAAGCTCAAAATTTTGTGCATATGTAGCAACAAATAAAACTTGCCCCCCCCCCCCCAAATTCAAAAAGGGGGATTTTCTACAAAAATCGGTACGTGTAGGAGGAAAACGGAGATCATATTTGGATTCAGGGGGTCAATTAGCAGAAGAATCAGGCGGAATAGCCTCAGAATCATTTGAAAGTTTTTTTCGCTGCGCAGTGTGTTTGGGGGGGGGGGAGGAGTGCCCCCACGTTTTCCTTTTTGCCACACATGCACAAGATTTTGAGCTTTGCACATCTCTTACGGTTAATGTTTACAGTTAATATAATGCTCTTTTCCCCTTCCAAATTAAAAAAAAAAGGCTCTGAATCAGAGGAGGGGTATGGGAAGTTCTAAAAAGGGGGGCGAGATGGGAGGAAAGTGGTCGTATTTGGAAACAAGGGGTCATTTTACCTTAGAATCAGCCAGAAAAATGTCTTTTCGAATGAAAACCTGCGATTCAACTCGTATGCAACGTGCCACATGCACAAGACACTTTTTTTTTAAATTTGTTTTACATCGCGAAAATCTTTTTTGGATATATGAGTCATTCATTGAAGAGAGTCTTATACTCTCATTCTGCACCGAAATTTTTTTTACAAACATCTTTTTTAAAAAAGCAGAATAAAAAGATCGTTTTTCGTTATTTTTCTAATATTGGTGGGGGGGGGGTATACACCCCAAGTCCCCCTTTTTGCGATCGGTGTCCATAATCTTGAACTTTGAACTTCTCTTGCCCATCGAAACTATTATTAGCAGTTAATATAAAGCTCCTTTCACCTCCAAAAAAAAATACTTGCTCAAAAACTAAGGAAATTTTTAAAAAACTTGGGGGGGAGGGGGACTTTAATAAAATTGGGACGTACAGGAGGAAAACGGAGGTCATATTCGGATTCAGGGGGTCATTTTACATAAGAATCAGTCGACAAAATGTCAGAAGCATTTCGAAGGGTTTTTTTTTTTTTTTTTTTTTTGACGCACAGTGTAATTCAATGCTATGAAAATCATGAGTACAGATCTTTATATTTTATTTTTATAACTAAATTGTATAATATTGTGGCCATTTTTGGTTGTAATCTTAATTTTTAAATTCACATTTGTTGTCATAAAACAGTTTCATAAAAATAGCGGATAAACATATTTGTCAACCACCATCTCTTCTTCCTCGACTTCTTTTTTGCCTTCTTGGTGTTGTAAATGTGTAGGTAGTTGTATGTAAAAAGAATACAGGCACATCGCAAAATCTGCATCTACTTCGTGGTCCATTTTGTAAACAAACAAGCGGATTGACAGTTGAAACGCGCGCGAATGCTCGTGACATCACCGGCTTCTGCGTGCGCAAACACCTCGCCCGAGAGTGTGAACGGCTCTCTCGTTCAACGCTTCCCTCGCCATGACGTCACAAATCTCTCGGCAAAAAAATCCTCTCGTGCTTTTCAGGGAGAGTGTGGAACCGGCATAACAGTAACAACATCGGGAAGAATAGAAGGAATACTAAAAGTTTCGCATGTGAAGAGAAGTCGATACGCTCACGAGATTTCAGTAACCTCTCTCCACGTTCTGTTAGAGAGAGCGTATCAAAATTGAAAAGAGATATAGACGAAACATTTATAGACTAGGTTAAGCGAAGATCAAAATAATCGCCTCAATTTAAGTACTGGAAGATCATCATAGAGCTAGAATGTATACTTTTAAATATGGTGCTCACTATTCGTCTAGGAAATTTCCCAGGTTTTATCGTCGCTCTTGAGAACATATGAGGCAGTGACAAGCAAAGGGATGTAAGTGGACATTTTCAAGTTTTGAGTAAAACGCGTATAAAGATAACTTCCTAGGTAGGCGTCCATTGATTTTTTTTTCTTCTAAATCATGCTGTACAGTAGCAGCTCAGGGTGGCGACAGGAATTGTGAAAAGAAGTTCCCTGACTTTTCCCTGATTTCCCTGATTAAGTTCACCAAATTTCCCTGATTTACGTTACCAATAATAATGGTTTTTTTTCTTTGCTCTACTTGAAATCCATTGTATGTTTGTATAAAATGCAGTATTTTAAATGTTTTAAGTTGTGTAAAGTTGTTGAACTAAAGATATATTTTTAAAAGATGCTACTTTTTTAATAAAATGATTAAAAAAAACATATCAAGTCAATTTTTTTGAAAAAAAAAACCCTACAAAACAGTATATTAAATTTCGCTACATGGAAAGATCAGAGAAAATTTAAAAAAAAATACTTTACTTCCAGAAACCACTTAGCATAAGAATTTTAAGAAACTATTAAAATTTCCCTCAAAAACATGTGTATTTATGATAGAACTAAAAAGTAATTGAAATTATATTGAACTAAGTTTCCAAACTGTATAATAATTGTTGCAATAATAACAAGTAATAGTGAAAAAGTAGAAGTAATGTAGTTATTCTTATATAACTAATTGACATATTTATGCAAAACAGATGAAACCATTTGACATCCATTCATAGGGAGCTTTTCTCTAATCAAGAATATAGGTTTTAATGAATGAATACAGCATTTTAACAGTAAAAAAATAAAGATATTTAAAGTAAGAAAAACAACGTCAAAAAAGCACAAATTGCCGATTACAGCAGACACATGTTTCGGCGTTTCAGGGAACGCCTTTCTCAATGCAAAAAGTAATGAGTAGAGACGTACCGAGTACTCGGTAACTACTCGGTACTCGGCCAATTTGCCGAGTACTCGGTACTCGGCCAAATTCTGATCAGATACTCGGCCAATACCGAGTAGTTGCAAAAAATTGAATATTGTCCAAGACAGATACTAAAATTTATAAAAAAAGAGCAAGCATTATATTCTGCAATCATTTACAATTAAAATTTATAAGTCAAATTTAAATTTTGAGAATAATGAAGTTTGTAATGCTTCAATGGAATAAATCTTTATTTTAATGTCCCCAAAGTTAATAAAACTTATTTATTAAAAATTATGCAAAAAAGGTAAGTATAGAAAATATGGAATTTGTATATTAAAAATGGATTTTTGCTACAAACAAAAATTAGTTATAAAAAATGTAAAAATACCTTTGCTTAAAAAATAATTAAAAGTACAATGCAGGAACTCTGCAGACACGTGTTTTGGCATTACAAGGAATTCCTTTTTCAATGCACAAAATGGGGGCTCGTAGATTTAAAGGCATCCGACAAAAGTCGTATTTTTTTGTTGAATGTCTTTACATTCTTTAGCTCACATGTTATGCACTGAAAAAGACGTTCCTTGTAACGGAGGGGGGGGGGGCAGAAACACGTGTCTGCAGTGTTCCTGCACATTTGTTTTATCTGCTTTTAAAAATTATTTATGTTTGGCGGACTAGAACTATAATTGATTGTTATACAGTGAAACCCCTCCAAACGGACACCCCTCAAAGGCGGACACCCCTCTTATGCGGAGAATTTTTAATTCCCCAGTTCCAATGCAAATAACATTATTAAACCCCTGTCCTGCAGACACCTCTATATTGCAGAAAAAAAATTTGTCCTGTTAGTGTCCGCATTAGAGGGATTTTACTGTAATTTGTTTTAATTTCAACTTGATTAATCATACCTTTTATTTATTTATTTTTATTTAAAAAAAATATTTTTTTGTAAAATTTTTGACACAAACAAAATTGTATATATATAATGCGTAATTAAATTTCAGCAGGAATTTAGTTTTAAAAACTATTATATGGACAAGGAGGTTTATACTACTATTCCAATAAGTTCAAAATTCATCACATGTGTGTCGGTGGTTCTTCTTAAAACATAATTGGTACTTGGAACTCGGCCGAGTAGTAAAAGGCCGAGTACTCGGTAACTCGGTACTCGGCCGAGTAATAAAAGGCCGAGTACTCGGTACTCGGCTACTCGGCCAAAGTGCTACTCGGTACGTCTCTAGTAATGAGCTTATGAACGAAAAGACATCAAGACATCCGACAAAAGATATTTACTTAAGCACACAAGTTAACTCTATTTCAAATGATTTTAACAGTATGTAATGAAAAAAAATCTTAGATTGCTTTTGTAACAAACAACTTTGAAATAAAAGAAAAAAAAAAGCAATTAGTTAATTTCAAAATATATAAAAGAAGAATACAACTTGGTTATAAAATTAAAGAATCACTTAAGCCTGAAGAAAAGAAAACCTTTATAATCTGCGGTGACAAAAAATAGTATAACGGCAAAAAACAAAGTTTAGTTCAATTTTAGCAATTAAATTAAAAACGCGAAGAAGTAATAACTTTTAAGCTTTTATCAGCATTAATTCAAAAACCAAAGATTTCTTCTTTAAATCGTGATTACAGACGCTAATTACTTCGAGACAATGGAATAAAGGCAAAGGAGCTAAAGCATTAATGAAGGCTTCCTCTTTGCCTGTACGGTTGTTTATTTTACGTAACATTAAAAGCGTAAAAGGAAATTTCAAGCTAGGTAACATAAACAACCTAACAGACACAGAAGCAATCTTAGAAAGTTCATCCTGTGGTTAATAAGTAAGATTCAATACTTTGACGTTGAGGAAAAAAGATGCACAAATATGCGGCAGTGTATAATCGCACCTCATTAATTTTACTTTTTTTTTTGAACAGATAATTGGCGGAAAGTGCGTAGGGAATTAAAGTACTTAATTTTGTAAAGCAAAAAAAAAAATTTTTTTTTCTTCACAAAATCAATTTTTCCTGATTTTTTTTTTTTTTTTTTTTTGTAATTTTTTCAAATTTCCCTGATATTTCCCTGACTTTTCCCTGATTAATAAAGTTCCCTGACTTTTCCCTGATCTCCGTGATTTCCCTGATCTGTCACCACCCTGTAGCACCTACCAGGGGTACTAGTATTATCTCTTGCCCCAAGACAGAGGAGAAGTTCACCTACCATTTGTACTGGTGATATCCAATTTTTTAATTTTTCCACTTACATCCCTTTGCTTCTCAGTGTCTCATTTGTCCATGAATGTTTGCTCTTAATCATACAAATTATGCCCGATGGCTTTCAGTATTTCTGTTCAATTTGAAGCAATTACCAGAGATGCATCCAGCTATTTTCCAGGAGTTTCAAAGGGAAAATATATTTGGCTCCAAAACTGAGAGGAAATTTTCCAGGATGGCACACGACCATTTGCATGAGCAAAAGAACAAATTAAAAAATCATCAACAAATCTATCACGTTTAAGTCATGAGGCGTCATTAATACGATGGATGGTTGCTGCACCCGAAGTTGTGCACATGCTTTGGGAGTGAGAAGAAAATCAGAGCCTGAAGTCTGACGTCACTACTGAGGAGCACCATGAAGATACTAGAAGCTTTTGTTTTCGGTATTAAACTCATGTTTCAGCCTAGTTGAAACATTTGAAGAACAAGGGAATCCTTTCGAAGATGACGAGTTAACTACAGTAAACAGCAACAAAATTGTTCTCTGGGAAGAAAGTTCCTTTTATGTGGTGTCAGCGCAAGCAATCGGAACAAGCCAATTTAATACATTTGTAGACGATCGCTTAGTGTTGAGAAAATTATCCATTTATGATGTTATTAAAAGAAACAATCTCCCCTTGATGAGCAGAAAAAAAAAATTTGTTAAGTCCAAAGACATGTAAAAAATTGTTGATTTGAGGAGGGACAGCACTCCTTTTGCTAAGCTACATGTTGTCTGCAAATGGACGTAAAAGAATTTTGACAACTCGAAAACAGCTCGTGTCCACCTTTTATATCCCACCTTTCTTACCTTAACAAACTTAGGAAACCAAGTCATATGTCGGACGTAGTTTCTTGTATCGTCCAATCTACTGGACTGGATTTGACGGCTATTCCGGAACCAAATGCTTCTTCTCTTATCATTGATGGGGTTGCCCTGATTTATATGCTTGTTTCGCAGTCACTCGAACTGTCCAACAATACTGCGATCAGAATGTGAAGCCGTACATTTTAATGAGACTAAAAAGCGTTGATAGGGTAGATTTGGTTCTTGACCTGTATTTAAAAGGAAGTTTGAAAAGCGACATGAGACATTCGAGAGGATCTGGGCCAAGAATAAGTATTAAATCCAATTTTTGATACCAAAGTCATTTACTAAAATTCTTGCCAACGATAAAAATAAAAAGGAGCTTTTCGAAATTTTGGCAGAAAATCTCGTGAAGATGGATCTACCAGATGGGAAGTAGGTGGTATGCACCTACAAAGACATGTAATTGCTTCAATCAAGAACAATTTTGAAATCATATCTCCCGTATCCCACGAAGAAGCCGATGCAAGGCTATTCCTTCATGTATGGTGTGCAATAGAATACTCGTGTCATGCAAAGATCACCGTTAAAACTGTTGACAGTGATGTTGTAATGATTGCTATATGTGTTTTTTCAAGAGTGCTGAGATTGCAAGAGCTATGGGTGGAGTATGAAAGTGGAAAATATCTATAGTATCTTCCCATTCACGTTTTGAATCGTAAAATTCCACAAGATGTTCCAGATATTCTGCTTTTTTTCCATGCCTTTACAGGAACTGACACGGTCTCTAGTTTTTCCAGCTTTGCTAAAACTACTGCACGGAAAACGTGGATGGCGTTTAGAGATGTTGACAAAGGTTTTTTGTACTATACTTAAGTACCCGAGAGCATCAACGAAAACGATGAGCATTTCCTACTTATTCAGCGCTTCGTCGTCTTTGCGTATCATTCATCAAGCTCAGTGGAAACCGTCAATGAGGCTAGGAGAATTTTCTTCATCCAGCAAAAGAGACCAATTGAATATATTCCACCAACTAGCAACGTTCTTCTGCATTTCCTAAAGAGAGCAATATTGCAGTGTTCACTACGGACAAAATATCGTCAGCGAAATTTTCAGCTCTTGGATCCGTGTCAGTGGGGATGGAAAAAAAATCGATGAAGAGTATGAACCTCTTTGGTATGCACACCCTAAAATACCTATGTAGAAATTACAGGAACTTATATCATACAAGTGCAAAGAGATGTGTACCCGCTGTTGATGCGCCAGATCAGATCTGAATTGTACACTTCTTTGTAGTTGTGAGGGTCAGTGTAATACGTAAAACGTTCCTTTAAAAAACTTTTCGCAGTTTTCGTATCGGTAGTTTTTTTTTTTTTTGTATTAAAACTCGTAATTTTCGTTTATTTCTCTTATATGTTCAAAATGTCAGCATTTCTAACAAAATTATTTTATTATAGTATTAATAGTTAAGTCCTCGATCCATTTGGGGCAGTGACTATGATTATTTCTGCATTTTAACTTCTCTTTCATTCAATATATAGGTAAAATACTGACAAAAGGTATTAAAACATGAAGCACAAATTTAAATTTAATGAAACTGGAAAGGTTCTTTTGTAATCAGGGGTATCCACCTGGGGGGAGGGGGGTCATGGCGCAGGAAGCGCCATTGAAATTTTTAGGGGTTGTCTTTAGGGGTATTTTTTTCATTTGGGGGGATCCTGCTGTGGGGAAAGTCTCTGCGATATTGATGGGAGGGGAGTGCGCTCTTGCACTTAGGGGATAGGCGGGCACACCGGTATAATGCAGGAAAAACAGTGAAATCTTTACTCCAATATCGGAGAATACAATAAAGTCATTGTTTTCCTATCAATTTTCCCGTTGATATTGTAATAATTATTAAACTATTTGGCTTAGAAAATAAAACTAAGCATTGTTGAAGAGCTTTTTTAAACAGTTTTCAGATAATGTATCTGAAATTTACAATATTATGACCTATTATGTAGTTCTAAGCAGTTAAACCAACAGACTAACCGATACATGGCGGCCATTTTGATGATGTCACCACAGGGGGAGTATTGACCTCCAATCAATTGCCTCCCGGCTTTTTTTTTTTTTTTTTTTTTTTTTTGCACTCTTATATGAACATATGCTCTGTACAAAATTTCATACTGGTATCAGGAAGTGAAATGTTTTTGCACAAACTCCACCGACTATACTATCTGTTTGCAGTTCCAAGTTCATTTTGCTGTATGTTATTATTATTGTTTATTAAATCATGAGCGAGCAGGGAGAAAAGTGCTTACCACGCCTTTTCAAAGAAGTTTAAAAACACTGCTGCAAAATAGCTATGACAAAACAAACAAGTAAAATTATTTAAAACCAAACTGACTTTTAGCTGTCAATTTCTTTCAAAGAAACAAACAACAAGCATTATTGAAAAGTTGTAGCTTTGTGCAAGATAAATTAGATAAAAATGGAACAACGTTTAAAAGCACAAAAAGAATAAAAAGTTTTTTAAAAACGCAGACATGTTTCGGAGGCAATAGCCTCCTTCCTCAGTGCGAAATGAACAAATGGATGAATCAAGGTCAAGGGAGAGTTTAAATGCGTAACCGGAAAAACATTGACCAATCAGATATCAGCGAGTGCTGAGGCAAAATATGAAGTATTCTAACATGTAAAATTGAATGAGATTGGAGAAAAATGCGGAACAGCAAAAGACTCGTTGCAAAGATTATTTAAGTTTTTATGAATGTAAAAGGATTTCAGAAAATCTAATTCACCTACTGTTGTAGGTCTGCAAATGATCTTGACCTCCGAAAAGACAAAATTTTGCCCTGTGTCCCAACAATGTTTAGCAATTGAAGATTTGTTCAGTTCCTGTTTTTTAACGTGGTTTTCATGTTCTTTCAAGCGAAATTTAAGCGAGCGCCTTGTCTGTCCCACGTAACCAATATTACATTGACAAGGAATGTGATCTAACAAGCATTATATTTATTTGACAGTCGAAGTTATTTATGTTCCCTCTGATTCAACTTTAAACTTTAAAAAAGGTTCCAAAACTAATCGGGTTTTATACACAGAAATATGCGTTATTTTGATTTGAGATTTGCTCTTTCAATAAACAATTTGCGAAAGATCCATTTTTGTTTATCAGAATTTTGTGAAGGCTCCGTTTTGGTTAATCGGAATTCAAAATGTCCTCTGGTCAGTCCCCTGTGAACGTTTCCTAACTATGCAAACATTAATGCTAGCGTGGGGGGGGGGGGGTGGCAGAGGATCGAAACTTTTAGAGCCCTTAAAATTATGGCGCTCAGATTCACGGACCGCAGGACCGTGCCGTAATCAAGCCCTGATTAAATTCAACTCTTTTTCTTGAAAATCCCCCCCCCCTCCCATAACGATCGAAGATCGATATCGATGTATAAAGAATGACGACAACGATGGTTGTTTCTTTTTCGCTGTGTTGTTCCGATGAGGAAAAATTGAACACCACAGCATACTGAAGACAGGGAAACGAACTCAACGGTACGCCTAATTATGCTCGCCGTGCAGGACCGCATTTTGAATTTTTTCGGGGGGCGGGGGTTTATACTCAATGTAAATTATATTTAAAAAATGCAAAAACTACATCTACCCTCCCACCTGTAAATAAAGTCATTAATTGTCCGAAGTCAGGGGGAAGCAACTGAACCCACCGCCCCATTATGTGCTGAACTGCCGCCATTCCCACCATATAAACCAAAATGGGCCGGTCGACCAGTTGCGTTAAGGATTGCAAAACTAAGCTGTTAAAACTAGTATGTTGTGGCCATCACAAAACTTTCTTCTATATCTTTCTTATAATTCTGATCCCTCCCCATGCTTAACGAGGAAGCAATATTCCCAACGAAAACAAAATTACACATGCCAAAACTTGATGACCATCCCAATTCCTGATTTATCTCAAAAGCAAAGCAAAGAATGAAAATTGAAAATTATTTTAAAAGCCTTGCTTAAAATAATTATACAAACATTTATCTGTTAAGAGACACAAGATGGCAACAGTTAAAAATTTTAAATCATTGAGATAATATTTCGGATCATTTCCATGCAATTAAAAGCACGAGCTGAACGCAGACGACAGTCTGTTACGTTTTATCTTTCTTATTGTTGCAATTAAAAAGCTATTTTTATTCACACAAATAAAAAAAAAATCAGCCCCCCATGGAGCGATTGGCGCCAAAATTAAACCAACGCCTGTTTACATATGGATTCATATTTATTCCAAATTTCATCCAGAACGTAGCATTACTTCTTGAGATATGGCACTCACAATGGAAAAAAAAGAACGTTCGATTGCGCCACCCCCTTTTTAGCTGTTGACACCAAAATAGAATCATTTCTTATACCCTCTAGGGGCTACTTGTCGATAAATTTTTGTTTGATTACGTTCATTATTTATTGAGATACAGCAATCACAATTGACGGCAAAAACGTTCTATAGCTCAACCCCCGTTTGAGTTATTGACACCAAAATTGAATCAGGATCTGTACCTGTTAGGGACAACATATGGACCAAATTTTGTCTGATTCCGCCAATTACTTCCTGGGGAATAGCAGTCACGCAAAACTCAAAAAACGTCCCATTGCTCCACCCCCCTTGGAGGAATTCGCGCCAAAAACCAATGGGCACAAGTTCACATAGGGGCACATATGTGTATCAAATTTCGTTCGATTTCATGCGGTAGTTTTTGCTGTAGAGCGGCCACAAAAAACTGGTCACACACAGACGTGACACACACACACACACAGACATTTTCCAACTAGTATGTTGTGGCCATCACGAAACTTTCTTCTATATTTTTCCTTTTTCTGATCCCTCCCCATGCTTGACGAGGAAGCAATATTCCTAACAGGGCAGTTCTCAAAAGGTGGGAACAAAAAAGTTAACTTTGAGCAATTTCAAAAATTTTCGAATTTGACATCAATTTTGATTTTATTCTATAGTATGCATACCTAGAACACAATATATGAACATGAAAAGACAGCAGGTATTTGTAAAAATTGTTAATTAGCAAATTAAATCAGCAATCTGTAGGTAACAGATTTTGGACATTGTTGTCCTGTAGGTAACGGATTTTGGACATCATCATAACGTAAGTTTCACCATTTTTGACAATTGTTAATCTGATTTTTAACTTTTCCAATAAAAATTTTATTTACTACTTTTTAAATTTTGCAATTTAATAATAAAGAGGATAATTATTGAAATACTTGAATGGCTATACATGCTGCTCCTTACATATAATAAAGTTTTGGAATGATTTTGAAGAAATTGATGCAAGGTTAAAAAAAAGCTTCAAATTAAAAATAATACAATTGTAAAAAGTGACATCAGTTTTAATAATGAATATTTTTTCTAATGTCATAAATATTAAAATGATGTCTAAAAAAATTATTGAAGAAAGAAATTCGTATTTCTATTTGGAGATCGTTAAATTATGTTTCCAAAAGAAAGAAGAGAAAAAGAATTCTAAAATAATAAAAGCGGGGGAAAAAAAAAAAAATGCTAGCGCAGGTGATAAAGTCGCCAAAACTGGTTCAGCTGACGATAAACTACATTTGTCAAATTGGAATTCCCCTCTGGTAACCTTTAGCTTATCGTATACTGTGCTGTCGCCAACGGAGGTTTGCTTGGCGATTTTAGCGCAAAATGGCTTTCGGTTCGATCATAAGCAGCCATGTTTCTACTGTAATTTATGTATTGTTCAATGTGTAACATATTAATTATGCAAAATACTAATGGATTAAAGAAGATAACATTATAATAACCTTTTTTATTGAGGTTAGAAGACAGTAAATCATCAAAAATTTTGAATAAATGGACAGAATTTATCGGCGTCAAGATCGTAACGCCATTTGGACATCTCACATGTACGTTTAAAAAAATTATTTTTCTTCTAAGATACTGCATAAAAGCTTATGAAAACACTTTTAAACAATTAAAAATTGATTCTGAGGCTCGATAAACACCTTTAAAATGAAAACATCATATACTTAGTTCTCAAAAAATAGCATTGTAAAGATCGTAAATTTTGGACATGCATCAAATTTCAAACTTACTATTTTCTAAAATTGTTTACAAAGTGAATAATCTGTCTTTACTTTTGTTATTTGTGTAAAATATTAACAAAAAATTATTCAGTGTAAGATTCATACCTTTAAATTTTTTTTGAAACGTATGGAAATAATTTAAAAAATTTTTTCTTTAATGGTACATTTGCTCAGTTAACGTTTTGGTATGTCCAAAATTGCGCCTTTTAGCAAAGAAAATATTTTTTTAAGGGCATTTAAAGAGCATTTTTTCCATAATTTATGTCAATTCTTGTCTCTATACAGTATTATAATTTAACTCAAAAATTTTTGAGTTAATTAAAACGAAAGTTATTTGGTGTTGAAGCTTCAAAGTTGAGGTCTGTGTTTGCTCCCACCTTTTGAGAACTGCCCAACAGAAACAAAATTACACATGCAAAAACTTGACGACCATCCCAATGTCTGAATTATTGTAAAAACAAAACAAAGAGCGAAAATTGAAAGTTACTTTAAAAGCCTTACTTGAATTAATTACAAATATTTTATTTATTAACAAACATTAGTGGCAACAGTTAAAAATTTTAAATCATTGAGATAATATTTCCGATCATTTCCATACAATTAAAATCACGAGAAATACGCAGACGACAATCTATTACGATTTATCTTTCTTATTGTTGCATTAATAAAACTATTTTTATTCGCAAAAAAAAAAAAAAAAAAAAATCAACACCTCTTGGAGCGATTGGAGTCAAAATTGAACCAAAGCCTGTTTACGTATGGATTCACATATATTCCAAATTTCAACCAGAACGTAGCATTACTTCTTGAGATAGGGCACTCACAATGGAAAAAAAGAACGGGCGATTGCGCTACCCCCTTTTTAGCTGTTGACACCAAAATAAAATCAGTTCTTATACCCACTAAGGGCTACTTGTCAAAAAATTTTTGTTTGATTCCGTTCGTTATTTCTTGAGATACAGCAGTCACAATTGACGACAAAAAACGTTCTATAGCTCAACCCCCCCTTTGAGTTATTGACACCAAAATTGAATCAGCACCTGCTCCTGTTAATGGCAACATATGGACCAAATTTTGTTTGATTCCGCCAGTTACTTCCTGAGGAATAGCAAGCACGCGTAACTCAAAAAACGTCCCATTGCTCCACCCCCCTTGGAGGAATTCACGCCAAAAACTAATGGGCACAAGTTCACATACGGGCACATATGTGTACCAAATTTCGTTCGATTTCATGCGGTAGTTTTTGCTGTAGAGCGGCCACAAAAAACTGGTCACACACAGACGTGACACACATACATACACACACACATACATACACACACACATACATACACACACACATACATACACACACACATACATACACACACACACACACACACACACACACACAGACAGACAGACATTTTCCAAAAATAGTCGAAATGAACTCAGCACACCTCAAAACGTTCGAATCCGTCAAAATTCGAAATTCGAAAATTTGCACGAATACAATACTTTCTTCTATATATTAGATATAGAAGAAAGTAAAAATAGTCGAAATGGACTCAGCACACCTCAAAATGTTCAAATCCGTCGAAATTCGAAAATTTGCACGAATCCAATACTTTCTTCTATATATTAGACATAGAAGAAAGTAATAAAAATGAAAAAGAATACTCACCCGAACGTTTTTTCGATCTGTAATTCTTACGTGGAAGAACTGTTGGCGTTGAATGCCATTCACACAGTTGTTCGTAGAAATCATTATTCATCTTCAGAGAATCAGTTCGCTGCTCCATGTCGCAGTTGACGATGCACAGACGACCGTTCTGTTCGCATATAGGCCTCCGCCTTGATTGCCTCCAGCCTTCACGATTGGGTGAGTTTAAACAGCACAAGTTGTAATATAAACTGTCTTCGGCGCCCATATCAGCAGGTATACCTGTATCGATCGAACAACTGAAGATGGAATGCTGGCACGCAAAACAGATACATGGTGGGTGATGATGTGGACCTATCTCATTACATTTCACTTGAAGCATGGAAGACTCAGCTTTGGCACGTAGCTCCAATGCACTGGAGGGGATGGCTTTGCAAGCGGCACAAGCAGAGGACAAGCCTTTATGTATCAGATTGACCATATCGTGTATTCGACTTAATCGGTCGTAAGTATCGATAGTTTCTTTCTCTTCCGTTGACAAGTTGACTTTAGAGGACAGCGTCTGGTATATGCTCTGATTCCTGTCCTCCCCATCGCTCATGCCAACACCACTGTCTTCTTTATTGGAACAAGACTCAGAAGCTTTACACATCAATGACTGGCTTTTTGTGGAGTTGGTTTTACCATCAGGTACATATTTAGATTTTCGAAGACTATTTCGTCGAGAAGATCGACGATAAATACTGGATTTCTTACCAAAACTATCGTGTGCATCTTTTCTTAATGTTAATTTTTGATATGCGTTAGTACTTTTGGAGTTCCTGTTACATTTAACATCACTGGAAGACATACCTTCGTACATTTCTATTGCTTTCTGTACTGTGTTGGACTTGACAACACCAGAAGATGACTTGAAATCTTTCGCAAGAGTATGATTTTTCTTCGTTACGCTACTTAAGGAATGCATGTAACTATTTTGAATAGAAGGTGAGAGACCGCGTTTAGGAATAGGCGGTGCACTAATATCACAGTTCCCTAATTTATTCGAAGTTTCCGATGCATGATGTTCTTTTACGCCGAAGGAACATGTGTCCTCCTCTGATGCAGATGAATTGGTGTGTATACCAGATTCCGAAGAATTTCGGGGTGAAGAATCGGAGGTATTAATGGTTTGAAGAGATTTGGAAAGTAAAAATGTCTCTTTCCTTTTGACTGTCGAGTTCTTAGATTTGCTACTATCGACTTTGTTGTTAAGTAAATCATCACTTGAACGTGATGAGTAAACTAGTTGTTTTTTGCTTAGGTTACTTTGAGAATAAGATTTACAGGAATCTTCAAGCAAAAGATTATCAGACGATTTTGTACGATGCTCTTTGTTCCCTTGGTCTCGGAAGTAAGTGCTTGTTGATGAAGAATTACTTTCGGTAGAAGAAACGGAAGACCTCCACTTCTGCGCATCGGTTCGTTTTGAATAATTCACTGAAGATTCAGATGGAGCAACAACAGAGTTATCAACAGGAAACTCAGCACATTTTTTACCGATGTTTGAGGTGTTGGCACTTACTTCTTTCCTATGAGATGAGGGTTTTAAACACTTTTGAAGAGTGAAAAGTTTCAACGAGTTTTGATTTCCGAGTTCGCCTTCAGAATGCCGTCGCACATGCGCAGCATGCGAGTAGCTTTTTATATGAACATCGGTTTTGTCAGAAAGTTTTGTGTTTAATTTCAGAAGCTCGCCTAGCAGCTCGTCTACTGCACCGGAATTTTTAGATAGGCTTAAGCTCAAAGACGTCGGCGCACTGTCAGAACAATATAATTTCTTTTTCGATTCTTCCGGGCTTCCACTTTCGAACTGTTGTCGTATCTTGAGCAATTTCGGATTGTCTCGAATGCTTCCAACTTTTCGACGTTGGAAATAGTCAAAACCCTTTTTTGAATCCGAGGGAGAAACGCTACCAAATCCGCGAGCCGGCATTTTGGCTTTTAAAAGGTTCTGAACTCAAAATTATTAACTAAAATCAAAATTTGCGTCACATATTTCGATGAAGTTGTACTTAATGTAAGTTATTTGCAACATTTCTTATTTGCGCTTTGCTTCACTGTATGACGTAAAGATGAAGGAGAGTCGATGTCTCAGTTCTACAAGTCATTTTTATGTATGTCCTTTCGAAAACCTGGAAAAGAAGATGAAAAATTTAGTGCGTTCTTCAGCAAAACATATGTTATCAAATATTTTCGAAATTTTCAAATTTCAGACATATATTATACTGTTACACATAACAGTTAAAAAATGTTATTACTTGTTTCCATGATTATTTTAAAAGCTACTTCACTTTCACCCATCAAATGCGACATGAAATCGAGTATACACAAATCAATTTAGATATTTTCTTAACTGATATACAATAAAATCTCAATTATCCGCAGAGCGGATTATCTGCTTTATACTAATTTACTTTCAAAAAAAAAAAAAAAAAAAAAAACATTTTTATCAGAGATGATTAACTGAATATAGACAAATGCACTCATTTTAAGTTAACAAGTGAAAATCCATTTTTAGACAGTTATGTCTTTCTTCCATCTTCCTTCTAAGGACATCAAACTTTCCAAAGTCATCGAAAGCTGCGGTTTATATTTTATGCAAAAAAAAAAAAAAAGTGTGGTGTCATATATCTTGTCAAACTCTTCCTTCCCCTTGTTACAAACTGTCACAATTTCAATTTCACGAAACCCCCTCCGTCAAAGCGTGACTGACATCACTTGTGAACGGCCATTTTGGTAATATTGTGCCCCTGATTTTTTTCTAAAATAACAAAAAAATAAAAGAAAGTACTAAAATTTAAAAAATAAATAAATGACTAAGAATAAGTCAAAGTAAACAAATAATTTTCATGAAAAATAAAATCCTTTGTAGGTGTTCCCTTTTAGTAAAAACAAACCACACCCAATTTCTTTTTATTCCCGTTGCCAAAAATATTTTAAAAAATTAAAACTTTACAACGGAAATTTAACAGGGTGTTCCGTTTTAACCTGCAAAACCTTTATTTTCGCAACCGTTAGTCCTAAATGTATACTTCCAATTGCAAAAATGTTCAAAATCAGATGCAGGATTATATTAAAAGTTTGAAGTGAAAAAGAAAATGAGTCAAAAATTACAAAACTTAACTTTTTATACGGGTCCCAGGTCCCCTAACTTATGTTTCAGGAAATAATCTCCATTGAAAAATAACTCCAACACAAAAAGTTTGAAATTAGTACGATCAATATTCACCGAGATATGAAACGCAGCGTTTTGTGACTTACACCACTTTTCACTCGCCGTCAATAACACCTTTTGGGGGAAAATATATTGGTTAACTTGTGTTTAAATTTACATGTGTGCATAAAGTGATTTTTCAAATTATTCGATGTTTTGTAGTGTGCTATTTTTGAATAGCAATGAAATATATACAAGTAGTTATCAAAATAATGGAAACACTGAGACAAGTGTGGTGTTAGGAATCGCTACTCTGCCGTAAATGTTCTGTTAATGAAGGTACCTTCTGACTGTAATAATCACTCACACTGGTGAATCCAGATGGTGATTGCGTACTGTGGTCACTTTTGCTGCTATTGTTCGTTTTTTAGATATTACAATCCACTTTAATACCTGTCGGTTTCTTTCACCGAGCTTCTTTTTCCATTCACTATTTTGCTTTGCCGAGCTTGTCTTACCGAGCTGTGCGTATGCTGTCATAACGTTAGATACTGTACCTCTAGAAACGCCAAAAAGTTGAGATGTTTCAGTTACACTTGCTCCAGCTAGACGTGTTCCAACAATTTGGCCTCTTAAAATTTGAGAGGTCCGACATTTCAAGTGCTTGAAAAAAATTCAAGACTTCCAGAACTTCAATTGAGCCACCATATACTACCAAAATATGTACATTGCTACTTTAAAAAAAAAAAAAAAAAAAAAAGACATGAAATTTTATTCTTTATTACTTACGAAGTACAGTCAAAAATATCACATTTATTCACAGGTGATTCCATTATTTTGATCAGGGCCTGATTACCGCACAGGCCTACTAGGCCTGGGTCTGGGGCCCCCCCTAAGGGGTCCCAAATTACTTAAAGAATTATGCACAGCATTACAACTATACAAAAATACACACATTTTTAAAATAATAGTCTTCAGAGGGCCTCCAAATTATTGTGGGCCTTGGGCCTCACTTTTAGTTAGTCGGGCCTTGATTTTGATAACTACCTGTAAATACCTTGTTTTTCTTACTTTAACGACATGTCATTCTTCTGAAAGAGCGGTAAGTTCCAATCTCTTCTTCTCTATGGTCCCTTAAAACTTTAAACTGGAAAATATCTCCTTGAGTTTTGGCCGCACAAGTGTCAAGTGTTTTGTGTTAGTAATAGTTTTCAATGGAGATAATTTCTCTAAATATTAGTTAGAGGATCTAGGGCCCGTATAAAAAGTTAAATTTTGTATTTTTGGACTCATTTTTATTTTTGCTTTAAACTTTCAATATCTTGACTCTGCATCTGATTTTGAACATTTTTGCAATTGGAAGTAGACATCTAGGACTAACAGTTGCGAAAATAAAGGTCTTGCAGGTTAAAACGGAACATCCTATATATATCAACATTCATTATCACCGTAAAATTATTTGCACTTTGAATTCACTTCATTTTGATTCGGTCAATCAATATCAACTTTCGTACGATGAATGAATATTTCTATTTTTATTAACAATTCATTTCCTATTTCTTGAAATCATAAATTAAGAACACATTAAGAATCAGCACAGTTTTCTAAATTTTTTGATACTAAAAAATGTTTTTTTTTTTTTTTTATGAAAAGGGAAGGCTTAAAGGCTCAGCCTAAACAAAGATACTTAACCAGGGAAAGATTGCCCACTCTGAAACTTCGATTCTTTAACCAATTTAAATCAAAAAATAAATAAACAAATAATGCCACACTAAGGAGTAGAAAATTTGTGTGCACAATGTGCAAGACAAAATATATATTATACATTTTAAACAAATCTTAAGCTGATAATATGAAAACAAAATTAAGTATCCGTCAACAAGGCAATAATTAAATGCAGCGAGAAGGAAGGACACTCAGTCAGGGCCGCGCCGTCCCTATGTGCAAGGTCGTGCGGCCCACGACGGCGCCAGAGTCAAAAAGACGCCGAACTCTACCAATCGAAAATGCTCCAAATTGTGGAAATCTCTCCAACCGAAAATATAAAATTGAACTTTTCATAAAAGTATCTGAATGAGGGCAGTGAAATTATACTGCTCATTGAAACGAACAATCCGTCTCGTTGTCTATCTAAAAGGAAAACTTATTGCCTTATTGTTTCTAAATAGGCTACTCAAACGTATAATATTTTACACTGAAAGCACGTGATATTAATTAGTGCTTACATTAGCATTTTCTTCCTAATAATGTGGAGCCGTGAACGCCATTTCGGTATGTCTATGCACGAAGTTGAGCATACGAGGCGCAAGAACTGTTTTTGCTGTTCCTCATTTTAGTTCTTGCGGTGAAAATGTCTTATTGTTCGTGGTAATTTGACTCTTGTGCGTAATATTTATACATTTTAGACAACAATTTAGGGTAATGTTTTAGTCCCAAAAAGTAACGAATGGACCATAATTATTGTATTCTCCTTTTTCCCTTTGAATAAAATTTACCTGAGCATAATATCTATACATTTTAGGCAACAAATTAGGCTAAATTTTTAATTCCAAAAAGTAACGATTCTGTATTTTAGAATTACTAGTTCTGCCGGAAAAGATTCATTTTCAGATTTTAAGGTGAAATATCCTCTATACTTCAGTTGGGAATATAATCAGTACTCTGTTGTCATGTTTTGACAGGCATAAAAGATGTTTGATTAATGACACTGTGCGGGGGGGGGGGGGACCTTCAAAATGCTTCTGACATTACTCTTGCTGATTCTTATGTAAAATGACCCCCCTGAATCAAAATATGACTACCATTTTCCGACATCACTATCCACTTTTTAGAAATGGTACTCCGCAATTATTTCGAACATAGGGTGAGCCTTATACTCTAATTTTATGCCGAAAAATAAGAGAAAAAATTGTAAAACGCTAGGAAAAAATATCGGTTTTGATGATTTTTGAATTATTTTAGGGGAGAATCCCCTATGAGTCGCTCGACGCGGTCTAAATGTTCATGCTTTTGAATTTACACCTCTCTAGGTCCTCAGAAGAGTGTTAATGGCTAATATAGTAAATTTTCCCTTCCCCTCAAAATAAAAATAATGGTATAAAACTGTAGATATATTTAAAAAAAAAATGGTGGACGCCATTTCCAAAACGTGGGACGTGATTGGGGGAAATGGTAGTCATTTTTGAATTCAGGAGGACATTATTTTAGAATCAGCAACAATATTGTCAAAAAAAATTTTAAGATATTTTTTGCCTCTCAATGTTATTCACCAAATAGAGCGGCGTTAACTTAGATATTTTAAATATTTTCTTTTTCCAAAACACATTAGCATATCAGAGGTGCTACTGAACTCGAAATAACTTCAAGATATTAAGTAAAAACATACACTGTATCCAAAAATTAAATCTTTAAATTGTTTTTTTAATAAATTAAATGACATACTTTTTTTTTTGTATTATATTTGTTTGCAAAACCTCACACCAGGTAATAACTATATTTTCCTCGAACGCCACTCCTTATAAAAGCGCTCAAAAGACATTTGCATGACGGCGCCTACCACGCTTGGTGCGGGCCTGCACTCAGTGATATCTCGAAAATTAAATAAGAATAGACACTAAAAAAGTTCGTTTTTATCACTCATCCTATTTATGGCGAACGGAAAAGTTTCCCAGAAACTTTTCTGGCTGTAGGTTGAGAGGTAAAGATAAAACAGTTATCACTTGCGTAAAAATTTTTTTAAGATAACAACGCTGGGAATGGGGTGTGGGGTACTTCTACATACGGATGTGATTTCCAAGAACAAAACTTCGGAAAGGAAGATCTGGAATTAAAAAGAGATAAATTTCAAGTGTTCCGAATTCTATAAGGTGTCAGGTTGTCAAGATGAGTCATAGCTTGTTGGATAGTCTTCGTTTTTATTCCAGTAAGCATTGCGCAATCATCAGTAATAGACTAAGAGATGATATAATTTATTTTTAATTAGTACGCGTGACCCCAATAACAGCAGATGGTAGCATCATAGAGAAATCAATCAAACTTTGAATGCTGATCGAGATTGTTTTTTGTTTACTTACTTTTTCCAACAAGTGGTATAGAAAATTTCGACACCTTAAGCATTGTTTTATAGTTCACGCTTCGAATGAGATGATTCTACGAGTAAGAGAATACTAAAATATTTTTGTGCCATTTTTTCAAACATTTTTTGACTTAATGTGTAGGATAAGCGGTTGGTTTATCAGATCCCTTGATACCTACTTGTGTAGTCATCAATGATCAGCTATTAAAAGTTGTTATGAAATTTTCCACCAGTCATAACTAAACTTAGTTTTGAACGGAACCCTGAAAGCCAACTGTCCCTTTTCTAAAAGCGAATAATCTCGAGAAGGAAATCTACAGAAAAACGTATTTTTAAAGAAAAGATAAACGAAACTCGATTGTTAGTAATAATTATAATCGTACGAACTTGCGTATAATTATTATTGAATACCTTTTTTTTTTTTTTTTTTGTTATTTTAGAGTAGCTGCAAATTTTCAGAAAACATGCCCTGGGCTTTTCCTGTCAATTTTTTTACTTCCTTTTACAAAAAAGGAAGTATTGTATTCGCAAAAAAATTTTCACCCAAAAATCGGCCTTAATTTCCATTTTGCTCACCCCCGAATGAATGTTGAGTGTTTTTTTCAACCCGACCACACGTGGATATGTGCCTAGGAACGTACAGACACGGGAAATATCCATTTTGACGATCCCCGAGTTAATTACAACGAGTTTTCTCGTGACGTCTGTATGTACGTCTGTATGTGCGTATGTATGTATGTATGTCGCATAACTCAAGAACAGAATATCCTAGAAAGTTGAAATTTGGCACGTAGTCTCCTATTGGGGTCTAGTTGTGCACCTTCCTTTTTGGTTGCATTCAAATGCTCCACATGGTTTTTTTTTTTTTTTTTTTTTTTTTTTTTTTTGAGCAATCACGATTGCTTCTTGTTCTCACTTGACTGTTTTGATGTCCTATCATTTTATTTTCCCACCGCCACCCGCTGCAGCATCACCGTCGACCGGGTCCTCACGATGCTGCTCCTATAGTGAAAGCCGTCTCCAGATTGTATCCATGTCCTACACACACGCGCATACATACACAACCACACACACACACACACAAACACGCACACACACAAACACATACACACAACTACCCACACATTCATGCCTGCATACAGACACAAACACATATGCCTACACACACCATACACATACCCCTCCTCCACACATTCATATACACAACTACCCGCACACTTATGACAGCACACAGACAAAAACACATATGCCTACACACACATACACATACCCCCTACACACAAACACACATACCCCCTACACACAAACACACACGCCTACATACACACACTCGTGATTGCGAAAAACATAATTTAAATTCAAGATGTCAAAATTCAAATTTTTTTTTTTTTTTTTTTTTTTTTTTTTTTTTTTTTGCCAATTTTTGGGGGGAAATCATTGTTAATTTCGATGTAAAGTCAAGTGGTGTTATAATTTGGCGGACACTTGGCGATATATCGCCAGTCTTTTCGTCGCCAAGTTTTGTCGCCAACTTGGCGACAAATTTGGCGATTTATATATATATATATATATATATATATATATATATATATATATAATCTGGTTTCAATTAGGCCACTGTTGGTGATATTTAAAGAGTAAACTATTGAATCATATTAAAACTGCCATAATGAGAAAACGAAATTAAACTGGAGTAAAAGGAAATCATGTGATGCACCACACATCAGCTCGTTTAACTACAGTAAAATACGCACTGCGAAAATTTCGCGTTCTTGTTCGTACATTTTCTTCTGCATCTGTTTATTACTTGCTGATACTGAAATCAATCGTTCACTGCTTTAAATATCAGTTAGAGGCCATTCATTCCAGGGTTCCGAAGGGGAGGGGGGTTGGAAAAATCTCTACATACCCTTATATGGGTGGGAGGGGGGAGTCAAACCTATTCTTACGTAATATTTTCCAAATCGATATTATATACAGTGGCCGCCAGTTAATTGAATCAATGGTTAATTGTATCAACTGCTTTAATGAATCAAATCGTCAAAAACAAAACAAAATCCAGCTTTATTGAATTAGCCGCTTTATTGAATCAGCTGCTAAAAAAATCAAAACTAATCAGAACAAACGCGATTCATATAAGCGGCGGACACTATCAGAAATCGCGCGGTCAAGTGTGGCAGCGATATTTCATTTGCGTCCGGAAGGTTAAAAACGTATTAGAATGAGTCGCTTTTTATTTGTCTTAGTACAAAGAATGAATTGTGTAAAATATAAAAAAAGAATCGCATATGAATGGCATGTTTTATTTTTAATTAGTATCGCATCATGTACAAAAAAAAATGTCGAAAAAATATTCAGTCTAGATTCCAACTTTTTAGTAAATATTTCATTGGCCACAAAGGTTTACTTTTATAATAGTAAATTTAATAACGATTCAAGTGATGTAAGATTCGTTATTTTATATTTTGAAAAAAGATATGGAATCTTACGTAAAAATTAAGAATTGGGAAGGAAGGGGTTTGAAAAATCTTACGTACCCTTACATGGGGGAGAGGTTTGAGAGTGTTTTGGATTTTGTGTCGTGCAAGAAATGTAAAATTTTAGTTTCGTGTTAGCGCGCAACCTCGTTATACGAGAGTTTCCGAAAATTAACCCCTTGTATTAGACGGAAACTGCTGAAAAAATCCGCGTTTTTTAGAAAAGGACTACCAAAAAAAAAAAACAATGAAGTTTTCAGGTGACAAAACATTGTTGTCTTTTTTTGCAAAGTTAAAAAAAAAAAAAAAAAACTGATGAACCCAAATCCGATGGAAACATATCCCGAGTTCCTGTAAGACTGAGACTGCGACGTTCTCGTCCACCTCCGATTTTTCTACAACCGGAAAAATCAAGTCTGTGAGTATTGATCAGTCTAAATTACATTCATAAAATATTTAAATTTTAATTAGATTTTCGTCGCTTTTTTAAGTTAAGTTTTAATAGTATATTTCTGCATACAAGATAGATGTGTCATAACCAGATAAATGAATGAAATGAACCATCTTTACGGAGATATCAGTACATAAAATATAAAAAAGAGCAGAGACCGTCGTAAGAAGCTATTATCTTAATGTTTACTTTATTATAATTAATGTGCACTAACTTCTTAGTTACGTCAGTTAATTAATGTTTAATCACGACTTTTATGCTAAACAATCCTTCATTTCAAACACAGGCCCAGATATATAACTTTCGGGTTCCACAACAAATATAAACAAGCCCAATACGCTTTTTCAACTCGTATCTGAGATGTCCATTTTTAACCTAAGTCGCTATGTAAATTTGAACAGGATTAAAACTTTTTTTCAGCAAATTCAAAGTTCACCTTTAGAATAGGAAACATCATACTATCCCTTCGCGGCTTTAACAAGGTGAATCCCAAAGGTCAAACTAAGTGATTTACTTTAATTATTATTATTTAATTAAATGTAACCTAAGTTTAAGAAAATTGCCCTTACGTGAGACTACATAATCTATGGTTACCGTTTCCGAAAATTTAGAGCTGGCAACACATTCTAAAACCTAAAAAAATTAAAAAAAAAAAACTTTAAAAATAGATTTCAATAATTTTTCTATGCAGTTTTGAATTTTTTTATGGGGGGGGGGGGGGATTTCTCATAGCTTTTGAAAATTTCAGAGTGTTTTCAAAAAATTTTACTTGAGTCCTCTCTCACCCCTGGCCATGATCTCCCCCAAAATGAAATCCTGTATCCACCCCTAATGATTTATACCAATTTCTCATTAAAAAAAAAATTGCATTGTGTTGAGTGAGCTTACGTACGAAACTCAACATGCATAAATATAGTTCTATTTCTATTTTTTATTTATTTATTTAAAATAAAAACCTGAAATTTCGGGCTTCATCAATTACAAAACGCAGAATTCCGTGATGGCCCCGGAAAAGATCCATGTAATTGCTCAATATCGATCATAACGCAAAAAAATTACGACGAATTCGAACATTCAGAGACAGTAAACAAGGTTCAAGCGCTTATACGGGATTTCGCCAAATTTATCTTCTGTTGAAGGAACTTTCCCAAGAAAAAATATAACTTGTACGGACGTTTCAGGTCCGTGAGAATAATGCAGATACGTTGCTTATGATTTATGAACTCTTGCTTTCTTTTCAGGGGTATGGGATTTGATTGGTTATTGCCTGAATAAACATTCTTTCAAGACAGGATGCCCGTAGGGAGGGAAGGGTTTGGCGCAAGTTGCGTCATCTAAATTGGGGGGGGGGGGGATTTTTAATTTTTTAAATTTGTCTATTTAAATGAATTTATTGATTTATTTTTAATAAAAATTGTTGCATTATTTTATTATGTTTACATTTATTTCATTTATTTATTTAGTTTGCGTGTGTGTCATTAGCGTAGCACAGAACTTTTGAACAAAAAAATATTAATAATACTAATTAAAAATAAATAACGAAAAAATTAATAAAAAAATTTAAATAAATAAATACAAAATATTTTTAAAAAATAAATAAACAAAAAATAGAGCTAAAAATAAAAATGGGACCTCTGCTTAAAGAGCGAATTTTATTCAACACATCCAATTTCTATCCATCAACCTACTCGGAAGGTTTTAAAAGTAAAAAGCGGTATTACGCATTCCACACCAACTTTCCTCATCGTCATTTCTCCATCCTAATTTCAGCTGCAAATAGAGTTTAGATTTAAATCAACTTTCTCGATTTAGTTCGTGTTTCCTGTCAACAGGAGGTTCACACCTTTATGAACATTTAGACAGTGGGAGTCCGCAATTTTTAACAAGTAATTTTGCATCCCGCCCTGAATTTCAACCTTTGGATTTCTATCTGCAGTATAAACGGGAAAAGGAATGTAAGCTCTTGAGAGAAATGGATATCCTGTACGAAACGTTAAAAAATGTATGCGAACCTTTTCGAATACTTAGCAGATATCCCAAGGGTGATAGTGGATTCAAGGAAAAGTTTTCTGAAGACAGTGAAATTTTCTGAAACTATGAAAAAGCTCGACAGCCTCCCCTCCCCCCGGAAAAAAATCTTCAAATATGCATATAAAGATCATTGATACAAATCATTTTAAAAGGTGTTTTTTTTTTTTTTTTTTTTTCTAATTTTAGAATGTGCTGTCAGCCCAAAGTCTCGGAAATGGCAAAACAAAATTTTCGGAAATTTCGGATCAGAAACAACCCTGAGACATCCTATTTTCAAATAGGAACTTTTTATAGTTATGAAACAACTGTTGCAAAAAGTTTTTACGAAAATATTGATGCAAATAAAATATTAGACAACGGAAAACTTATGTATATGGAAAAAAAAAAACTAATAATGGAATTTGAGCATTTAATACTATTGATTTTATGCATCGACAGTTCATGCAAATAGCTTTGCCTGTGAGCATGAACTTAGATAATCTTTCCTACCGAAAGACCATGTTTCAAATTGCAAAATTTGTGAAGAGCTAGTTTTGAAACGCACAAACCCCAAACAAAACCTAAAATATATTCAAATTTACATCAGAAGTCCATGTTTAACTCATTTCTGTATGTGAAAAATTCCAAAACAACGAACTTTTAGCGTGGCATTTTGAATACATTCCGTTGCACTTAACGCTGTAGAAGTGAAAGTAACAGAAGGTATAAATATGCATAAATTAAACTAGTATGTTGTAGCAGGGTTGTTAGGTTTAAACTACGTTGGTTTAAACCAAATTTTTTTTAAACCATGTTTTTTTTAGAAAATTGAGTCGTTCCCCCCCCCCCCCCCCAAATGTGTCCAAGAATTTTTCATGTAATTGGAAGATGGAAAATCCAATTAATGCAAATTAACCAGCAAAGCTTTACACAGATAAATTACATATTTATCAATTTGCAAACTTTTTTTTAATGTAATGCAAATTTCTAAACAGTTTTTCTTTCTTAAATCAATGTAACTTTTCTTTTTAGGTATATAAATATAAGGCATACCAACTATGTTTTTCTAAAATTAGATAGGCAAAAAATCCTAGTACTTTGTAGTCTTTATCTATTCATTTATTTTTCTTTCATTTCGCTTTACATTTCAAAAAGTCGAAAAAGCGTATTTCAGCCAAGATTTCATTTTACTATCTAATTTGCTTAATTACTTAAGAGTTATAAAGATAAATCATTTAAGCAATTGGTGGAGCATATAAATCTAGACTCTGTAGAATATTTAAATAACAAAAAAAAAAACTTTGCACACTTTTTGACATTTACAATAGACGGCGCAGTTTGAGCAAGAAAAAAATGTATAAAATATTAAAAGCAAAAATATTTGTAACTCTGTGCTTTTGTAACAAAATTTAATGTTAAATTTTCACATTTTAAAAACTTTTTTAACCCCAATATAATAAAGAGATGATGTATGAATAGTAGAAGAATAAATTAACATTAATTTTTTTAAGTAAAACGTCTTCATTATTGAAATGTGTTAAAAGTATAGTTTCATTTGGATTTGTACATTATTTGGATTTGTACTGTAAAAAGTACGGAATAAATTAGGATTGAAAAAAAAAACTTTAGAACTTGTCTTTTTATTTGAGGATAATAGTAGGAATGATTTTTTAAAAAAGAAATTGTATTCCTAAACGTATTAAACCAGAAGAAATCATGTCTGCAAAGAAAAACATAATGATTTTCTTAAAGCCTATGTGTCTTACTTGTATGAGACTTTTCAATTGCACATTTACGTAAAATATTACACGACCTGTAACTTTTTTTTAAATCTTTAAAAAAAAATTGAGTTAATCATTTCATTTTTAAAGTTGTGTAATGTACATCAGACTTGCAATTCATTCGTAGGTACTGCAAAATACTTTCTATGCTTAGAATACTTGATTTTAATTTCACTTTCACTTATATATTTATCATAGAACGCTATAGTTATGAGGAAACTGATTTACAAGATTTAATTCTTGGTTATTTATAATTATGACTTAACTCTCACAGTAAATTATTTCTTCGATTATTCATTCGTGCCAAGGTTTATTTACTAAATTTATGGTACTTTTTTAGTAGTTGACGATTTTTGAACAATATTTCTCCTATAGAAAGCGCTACTTATGAGGAAATTAAATTACGAGATTTTACTTTTAATTATTTAATTAATTATCAAGTAATTAGGTACAAATGTGAATATTAAACATTCTTTAATAATCAAATCATTAAGTATTCATGAATATCCAAAAATAAAATTTTTCTTCTCATGGTCGTAACCAGAAAAAAAAATTCGGGGAGGGTTTTAAAACTTTCAATGCGAAGGTTTGCACTATTTGTTCTAATGTTCAAGTCGTCGAGTTATCTATTATGAGAGCGTTTTATGCATTTAATATAAATAAGAAAGACATTTGAGTTTTGGAGCAATATTTTTTGGAAAATTTTTAAATATAAACGAACATTTAAATGTCAAACCGAACGTTTCGGGGGAAAGGGGGGAGGGTTGAATCCTAAGACCACCCTCCTTGTATACGGCCCTTGTTCCTCTTACAAATAGTTTTTTTTTTTTTTTTTTAAATACCAAAAACCCAGGTTTTTTTCCAACCCTGTGTTGTAGCCATCGTGAAACTTTCTTCTGTGTCTATCTTATGAATTCTTGGATTTCAAGTATAACCACTCGTGTAATCGCTACTACAAAATTCAGCTATTCGCAAAAAAAAAATGGGAAGATTGCGATTTGGGAAACTAGCGATTTTAATTCATTGACGTTAAATTTTTGGCACCGATGCCAGCGCGTGAAAAACAAAGAGCATGGAAATACAGTCAACTCACGATTACTCGAAGTCTCAAGGGACCACATAAAACGTTCGAGTTATTGGTAATTCGAGCTATGGGAAGTTTCCACATCAGACTCAAGGGTTTGGGACCCAAGGAAAATTCCCGAGATAAAGGAATATTCGAGTTAAAGGTTTCGAATTATCGAAATCCGACTGCATTTGCATAGGGTTACCAAAATAAAATTACTCACGCAAAAATTTGACGACCGTGCCAATTTACCAATTATTGAAGTATCCCCACAAAAGCAGACCGTAGATGTAGTATTAACTAGATACACAAAGAGAAACCGGTTCCATGGGCAACGGAGGCCTTTTAATAGACGGGCAAGCGTCCGTACAGCAGGGTTGGCCGGATTGGACCCAATGGGTTTTTTTTTTTTTTTTTTTGAAAAAACCCATTTAAAAAAAAAACATTATTTAGCCCACTTTTGGGTTTTTTTTTAAATTTTCTGAGAAGTTTTTTTTTAAATAATTAATTTAAATACTTTCACAATTTAAACTTCTTTTTTATTTGTGTGTCACCACAGACAATAGACATAAAAAATGAATTTTGAACTTTAATAGTATTTCTTAACTCTTAACGGCATTTAAAAAATAGTTCAAAGGTTTTAAATAAATGTATTTAACCTTTTACTTTAACTGGATCAATAAATAACTCAAATTATCTTGACTAAGTCCTGTCACGTTTGATTTTCTCAATATTTGTAGATTGTACAGGGGAAACTGCTTTAGCTAAAAGGCTTTCATGTGAATTATTTTCTGCAAATCAACACATCACAAATCTCGAATAAAAAAGGTATATTTTTTAGAAATTAACAGGTTTTTTCAAACAGTCGACAAAACAGGATGTACAGTATCTTCATTATCTTAAGAAAACGTTTAATATTTCTTACTCTGTACACAGAAATAGAAAAACAGGCAACATAAAATTCAAAGAAATGTCTTAATTAAACTGGAATTCAGTAAAAAGGAATTTAAACTACTTGAGGTTCTACAGTAGTTTTGCATAACAAAATGAAATAAAATAACGTAAAATGCAAAACTAAAAAACAAAATGTAGTAATTAAAAACGAACAATAGATTTTATCCCTCGAGAAGTAACTTTACCTTAACTGTTTGTAATAATGAAAACTAAAAAATATGAAACTTCATCATTCTTGGGTTTTGTCGTCTTTTATACTTTTCTTCAGAAAACGCTGAATTTTGACTAGTTTTCCAGCTTTTTTTACCCGAAGACAATTTTTGCGTTTTGTCCATATACTCGACAATATTCGAGTTGAACCGAACCATTGTTTCGGACACTCGTCTGGTCTGTGCTAATTCTGTATTAGCTACCAGTTTGTTTGGCACTCTAGGCTTCCTTAAAGAGGTTTTTTTACCTCCAGCTCAGTCACTCCTATGCCGGGCTGATGAGTGCTAATAAGCACGAAACTGCAGTCCTTGGCTGGAATGGACTGAGCTGGCGGTGTATTTCACGTATTTCTGCCTTAGCCCTTGCAATAGGACGGTAACTTACTGAATAGACATAGATGTATGTCAAATCTTGCTGAAAGTTATTTTTTCTCGTAACTATTTTTTTTTTTCTAAATCGCTAAAAAATACAGGATGAAACGTCAAATTCATTAAAATGCAGAGAGTACACACTACTTTTCTTAATAAACCAGAAAGGCTACTATGTACACTGCCGTGTACCCTCCAAAACGGCGTGTTGCAATGGCGCCAGGTGCCCGGACCCCTCCCATGACCCTTGAGTTTTTATAAATTGACTATAATCCTATGTATGTAGTACGTAAAATAATTTCAAGCAAAGGTAACAATAATTTCAGATTTAAAACCAGAAAAAAAAAATTTTTTAACATGCTTTTATTTATTTCACCTGTATGTATGCAGGGGCGGATGGGACCGGCGGGCAGCCGGGCATTTGCCCGGTGGGCCGCCACTGTTCGGGCCGCATTGAATTTTACAGTTAAATAGTACAGAATAAAAGAAAAATCTTTGTTTTCCTTCTTTCTTCCTTAAAAAAAATTTAAATATCTGTGACAGCATCATAAAACCCGGTAAATTTATCAACAACTTATAAGAGAAGCAAGAAAAGCAATGGTTACAAAATTTAAAAAAAAAAAGAAAAAGAAAAGAAAAAAAAACTACAAACTCGTGTTATGAATAATAAGATGTTTTTCTGTGTGTCGGTAAGTTCACCGGCCGATAAGATAATTTTGTTGCATAACTGCCCAGGACTTTCTAAAGCCCGAACAACTGCCTCTAGTTCATGGGGATAATGAACATTTCTAGGTAGGGCCGTCGCCAGGGGAGGCGCCGAACCGAGGCTACCAATTTTAATTTAATGGTGAACAAAAAGAAAGGAAGAAAACGTTCTTCGCATCAAAAAATTAAAATGTTTATAATAAAGTAACAAGTGAAATTCCAGTGACAAAAGGTACTTTTTCAGCAAATTTTTAAAAGAAAACGTTGAAAAAGTTTGAATATTAAGCACTTAGAACCTTGAATGTCATTTTGGAATCCCCATCCACGGTTTTTTATTATGATTTACCTAACTGAAGGCCCGCTGAAATGTATGTTTCGAACAACTTTTAACGAAAAAAGAAGTATTCAGTTACATAGTAAAAACCTTTGACAAGCTTCAGCTTAATACAAGAAATGTATAAGAAAAATAATCATGTCAGTTTCGTTGGGGCCGCCGAGGTATGTTTTAAATTGAAAAAAAGAAAAGTTAAAATGCACTAAGGGAGATTTAAAATGTTGTGATAAATAGTCACACCGGTATTAAGCAGTAAACCGGCCGCAGATCCCAGCCGTGCTCGTTTAGGGCTTCAATTCAAAAATGCTTGTGGGAAGAGCTCCCAAACCCTTGATAACTTCAGCAAGTTCATCTGCAACTGCGTTTTAGAATTTAAATTTCGAAAAATTAGCGAAGGAGGGTCCCCGAACAGCTTCACCCACTAACACCAAGCTCGTCTAAAAACTGCGTTTTAAAAGCTAGCTTTGAAAATTTTTTGTTGGAGCGTCCACAACGCTAGCCAGCATCATTAAAATGAGTCTTTAATTTCGTTTTATAGGCTTCAATTTCGAAACATTTCCGGTGGAGATCTCCCGAAAACTCCTCCCTCCTCCTACCTTAAATCCCTAAGATCGTCTAGAATACATTAAGATTAGACAAACCATCAAAAACTATTTAAAGCTGCGTTTTTAGACCTACAATTTTGCAAAAAATATCCAGGAAAGCTCCCGTATCTCTTCGCCCCAACCAAAGATCGCCTCAAGTGCATTTTAAGACAAACTCGGACCCATTTATGCAGAAGAGAAACCCTCGGAGTTAATATTATACGATTAGGTTCAGATTGTCAATGTTTAGATCTACTAATTACTTGCTTTTAAACCAGAAGCTGAACCCATTCTCTACTTCTGTATTTAAGATACAACGTCTGAAATAATTAAAAGACCGCCCTTTTCATACACGGGAAGTAAGTGTAAAAAACGTAACTGTACTTTTTTTGACTTTGCGGCGGGTCTAAATTCAGGAGACATCGACTAATGCAGGGGCGGCATTTCAGCATTTCATTTGGGGGGGTCGAGTTTCTTAAATACGTATTACCACAGTGCGGTCCCAAACACACATTAGCTAACAGGAAGTGTTCATGAAATCGGTTTAATATGAATAAAAATTAGTGTTTAGTAACAATTAAAATTTTGATCCACTTTCTAATAAGTTATCATACAAAACAATTCGAAACTAACCTTTCGGAAAAGTTTCAATGCGTGATTTTTGGAATTGGGAGAGCAGGGAATCGTGTTAATAATCTGTCAGTGCCTAGTGTCGTGCTGTTTTACCAGTATAGCTAAATGGATTTTTTTTTTTTTTTTTTTTTTTTTTTTTTTTTTTTTTTGCCCATTGTGCTTCGAAGTTATGTATGAAAACACTTTTTATATCTTGCTCTTCAAAGGTACACAGGGAACTTCAAAAATTGTGAGGGGATTAATTTTTCAGCATTGAATAATCTAGTCTCGTCGGCGCGCTCAGCTTCAATGAGATGTTATCTGCCGCCAGCTCTGTTTTTCACTATTCCGGACTGATGAGTCCATAACAAGGATGAAGCTGCAATCTCTGGATGTGATATTTGGTCTGTCGGTATAATGTAATTTTTATTGCCTCATGGTAAAAATTTTACTCATAATTGAAACATTTTATTTTTCGTTTTCAAAATCCAATGCAGATATATGGAGCCAACCATACAGGAAAATAATTATTATCAAATTGTGCTAATTTCATTCGAAACTAAATCTATTATTTCATACAAAATATTAAAAAATCAATGTTTGACTTCACATCATAATGTCATTCTTTAATTAATTTATTTATTTATTTTTTCGCCTTTTTAAAATTGGCTCGAAGGAAGAATTTTTTTGAAAAGTTTCACGCTTGATTGAAATATACATCTACGTAAAATGTATTTTCAGTTTCAATTGTAGATTTAACTATGGTAGTATGGTGCACAGATCAATTGTAGATTGAACTGTGGCTTGAATAGTCCGGAAATTAAGGGTAGTGGATAGAAGATGTTTTGATAGATTAAAGCATTTTTCAAAAACTTTCCTCAATACAAACAAATTGAATAAAAATTCAAACGAAGTCATACATGCTAAAGTGCATGAGCTTTTTCACCATTGAAAGAATCGTTTTGCAATAATTCTTCTAGTCGTCAAATCACTCCTTTGAAGTTATAGAGAAACGTTTTTATGGTTTTAACTCTTGAAGACCATCTTGTGTCACTCCGAGATTGCATAATTATGGAACCCCATAAAAGGTATTTGTTGATATGTTTTTTTATTCAATAATCACATACTTTTTAAGAAGTTTCTATGAAAGCATATAATGCATTGAGCAGCTCAAACGTGTTTCTAGCAGAAGAATGCGATGAACGCTCATTAAATGTTCACTTAAAAATGAGCGTAAATGTTAATGTAAAATATCAAGGATATTTCTTGTGAAAATGATGCAGCCACACCACTTTGCACGAGCGTCTCATATTGGTCATACCATCATTACACTGGGCACAAAAGTATGAAATATTTAGCCTGTATGAGGAAATGTCTTCTTTAGTCAAAATTAACATCAGTTTTCTATGTTCTGAAAAGGCCGGAAAATACTTCATAAATTTCTAAGTCATCATCCAAATAACGAAAAACACTTTTCTAATCTGGGAACGTGTCGAGTTTCATCAAATAGTTACTAAGAGCCAGCGAGATTGTTTTTAATGAACATCGATTTCCGACTAACATAAATTGAATTCACCCATTTTCTATCATTTTGCGCAAAACTTTTGGGGGTGCGACCGCCCCCTCTTGACCCCCCTATTTGCCGCCCCTGGGCTAATGTTAACACAGAGCTAATGTTTCCATGATGGCTTGACATGTCGTCGACCTGAAGCCCTTAGAGATATACACCTGCTTTTCTGGCTAAAGCTCCTCTTTAAAGAATATTCCTTACCTTAGTCGTTTTCCTCTGCCATCCAAAAATAGCCTATACAGCATTTATATTTTCCGGGGGAACGTTTCCTAATCCCCTTCTGCTAATAATATCATTAAGGATCGTCTGAATTTGTGTTTTACAAGTTTATCACAAATTATACATTCTGTTTTCACGCGATATCACGTGAAAAGTTCCTCCTCTTCAATCGTTTTTGCATAAAAGGTGTGCCTGCAGAGACTGACTCGGTGGTTTATTTATCGGTAACAAACTTGTTAAAAAACTTCAATTTCAAAAAACATCCCCCTTCCCAAAGAGCGTCAATTATCGTCGGAATTTGCGCTTTGGGAGCTTCAACTGAGAAATTTTGTCTAGAAAAAATTCCTGAATCCCACCCCTTCTCCTAGTGTTTCCAAAGATTGCTTACACTTGCGCTTTTAAGACTCTAATTTCAAAAATTTCCTTGGGGATTTCATTAAATCCCCCCTCCCGCAAACATCGCCCAAGATCATATAAAAATGCGTTTTTGTTGCTACAATGTCGATAATTTTCCGGCGGGAGCGCCCCCCCCCCCCCCATCATCTGCAAGAATATTGCGCCTTTTTCTATGCAGGTGTTTGTATTACTAATTCTTTTTCTCCATTTCCGTAAAAGGAAATACTCCTAGATTGAGTCCTCAAATTGTAGTGTTGATTCCCTCCTAAAACAAGAAGCTGAATCCGTTTTATCTTTTACATTTGAAAAAAGTAGAGAGTGGGGGGGGGGGGGCGTCGAGTAACTCTTAAGAGGCCGGCTGGCCTGTAAATGCCAGGGCCGGTTCGTGCTCTCCCATCCGCCACTGTATGTATGTATGTATATGTACGTATGTATGTAACTTGTAACGGAATCTTGCAGCTCAAATTTCGCCCACTTCCTGCGATCGGATTCTTTTGAAATTTGGCACGCGACCTCAGACCCGATTACAATGCAATATTCTATAATCAAATTAATTAATTAACTCTTTTCAATTGTTAGGTTCCTCCAATTTTAATCAATATTTTGGTATAAATCCAACAATGTAAAAAAGGAAAATTTTTAACAAATACATTAAAAAATGCTCGCAAAAATTATTTAAAAATATCTACAAAAACCTTTAATTTTTCTGCATCAGACAAAATTTGTTCCAATGTTCCAAGGCAATTAGAACATGAAATATAATTGTTTTTAACTACATGCAAAAATTTAGGTGAGCATTCAATTGGAAATTCATTGCTGATCAGACCATTGTTGAACAAAACTTTTATTCAAATGCATCTCAAATTTTCAAAGTAATGTAGATATGATTTCCGCAAACATACATCGATGACTCACAGTAGCTTCCCATCGGGGTGCCCTTGTCTTAACTTTAAGATATTACCTCGCACTCGTTTTATAAATAATTTCGTCAATTCTGGATAAATATTTCAACTGTAAGACTAAAAAACAGAAAAATAAAATAATAGTTTAAAAAACTAAAAAAAAACCCGCTTTCGTAGCAAAGCGAACTAAAAAGTGAAAAATAATCTTTGGATGATAGTAGTTGACCAATCACTTAATTTTAATGTAATACAAAAAAGCGTGGGGGGCTTGAATTTTTTCCATTTATTGTCCAAGCAAAAATGTACATAGACAGCACCCCACGCTTTTTTGTATTACATTGAAATTAAGTAATTGGTCAACTACTATTATCTAAAGATTATTTTTCACTTTTTAGTTCACTTTGCTACGAAAGCGTGTTTTTTTAGTTTTTGAAACTATTATTTTCTCTCTTCCCCAACAAAACCGAGCTGTATGTGAACATGAATTGTTCTAGAATGATGATTTTGCTTCTGTAAGTAAATACATTCATTCTTGTGCGTTCTGGTATTTTAATTAAGTATTTGTTATTCATAAATTTATTTTATTAACTAATGCTGTTATTATATATTTTTTAATGTTTTTGTTCCAGACAATAACCAAAAGAATTTGTTTGGATTCATGTTGAAGTGTGATATGAGGAATGGTGAACCTTCGATCCTGGAACCCCCCCCCCCTCTCCCCCTTAGAGAAATTCCTGTGTGTGCCACTGGCCCGTTGGGAGAAAAAAAAATTGATAGTACGCACAGTAAAAGCCTGTGTTACAACGAAACACTATTTAAAGTTCATGGTTTGTTAGAATTCATCACACTGATGCATACTCTTCGTTCAGCGGAATATTTTATTAACAAAAGATGAGGCGTTCTTTCATTCATTTTAGCTAAGTGCTATAAAAATGTGGCAAATGGAACAATGATATATCGCATGGATCTTTTCAACAAAACGCTGCGGGGTAATCTTTATTACTTTTGTCAGTCCTGCCCACGCAACAAAAGGACCCGAAACAGGAAGAACTTTTGTTTGAAAGTTCAAACTGGAACTCGTCGGAACAAATTAAATAGGAGGGGGAAATGTCACTATCGTAATCTGTATTGATGGCGAAGATAATCGCATATAAAGAGGGGGACAGGCGTTGTCAAGGTTTTTGTAGATAGGACAGGAACTCACTGATAATTTATTTGATAATAGTGAGTTCTCAAATCTTGAAAAAAATACGGTTTCCATGGTGTGTTTTTTCAATTAAGTTACAAAATATAAAATAACGTGTATATTGAGCATCTTTTATCTCAATTCTTAATCAGAAGTTTCTCAACCTTCAAAACTCTGGCACAATTTTCTGTGCATTAACTATGAGGTCAAGGTGCAAACTATGAACATATTTCACCATTTCACTTTACCCCACATTTCTACTAATAATATGAAAAATTTATATTGTTACGCGTTCGGTGGAACTTCAAACTTCCTTTAAAAGATGACACAGTTCTTGAGAAAACACAGGAGATTTATTTACAACTATGTACAAGAAACATCGTTAGCAACTGCTAAATTAACCACAGCAATTAGGCAAATATCAATTAACACCGTAAACTCAACGGTCACACACGTATTTACATCGAAATACACAAAAACACAGCGCAAAGGCAAATACACACTTTCCAGCCCACGGCTCAGACCAGTCTGACTTTGAACATGCGCCATGGCTATTTATAAACCTCGAAAGAGAGCTTTCAAACATTCCACGAGATTCCCGAAGTTTCTTTTCATTTTCTTTTTATTTATTTACAAATCTTAATCATTCAGAAATGGAGGGACCATATACTTTATTCGAATGTAAGGGGGTTGTATACTCATTACAAGAAACTATTTACAGGTTACGTTGCAAAGACAATTTTAGATGAAAGATAATGGAATAAACGCCAAATTTGGCCAGATTAAAACAAATTAATCAGAAAAATAATTATTTTTTACAGAAAATGTAACATTGCCCCCTTTCTAAGGACTGCATGTTCCGGGCAGTACAATCCCCAGAAACGATGCCAAACTTATATCACAAGTTTACAAATACACATATTAAATAATAACCAATCAGACACAGAAAACACAATAATAATAAGAAATATTGCTAAACATTGAAAGCAAAAATTATCTACAACTTTGATGTTATCAACCATGGTTGTCTACGTAATTACTCATGAACTATGGCCATAGTATGGGGCTAACCGATCATAATGTACAACCCTAGGTTTTGCGTTTAGGTGATTTTTGGATCCTCACTACGAAGTCATTCAGTCGGTTAAGAACTTTATAACATGCAAAAACAGACTAATTATTTCAATTTTAGAGCATAAAATTCTCAAAACTCGCATCAAAGTGAGTGTTTCATTAGTGTCTGCCATGTTGTGAAAATATCGGTAGTTATCCAAAACTCGATATATTTCTTAAGTCCAAAACTGGTGTTGTTCATGTTGTTGCCCGATTTCGGGCCTCATGCTGTTCTTAATTTTAATCACGCAGTAGAAAATAGATAAATAAGAGTTAGAATTTTTTTCCTTTTTTTCCAAAAAACATCGGCAATACATCGCCCTTTAGATGCTTTTCAGGGCCGATGGGTCCATGTTTTCTCCAATTTAGCATCGGCGGCCGATGCCGATGGCTAAATTTTCGAACCAGCCCTAATAATGACCATAAAAAATCGTGACAAAGCATTTACAAAAGAACATATCTGTAATTATAATAGCAATTAATATTCTCTCCACCGTTCACACACACACACAAATTCTGAAAACAGAATACGTACTCAAAGACTACAACAAAAATGAAACACAACTTCAAAGTAAGTCGAACAAAATATACGAGCTTAACATGAAATTTAATAGAATATGCTTAACACTGACAGACAGAAATATTAAGTTTCATATTTATCACGCACTCGTAGACGTAAGAGGTAATAGTTCGTAATGGATCATAATTCCCTCATTTACGCCTTATAACAGGGGAAAAAATAGAATGAGAGAGGGTGTGCTAAATTTTTGCAATTTATTAGGGAGGATCAACATGACACTAATCAATGCTCTGATTATAATGCAAAATATCACGCTGTTACTCTTTCATCTTCTCAGACAATAGGTTACGAGTAATAAAACACAAGGGTGTGAGCCTAAGAACGTGTCAGGTCATTCTGAAACCCGTTTGAGACCCTTTTTTCAACACGTGCCCACAGGTAAGGTTAAAGTAAAATGGATAATTCCAACCCGATTAAATGATCTTCAGTTTTCGGAATTACAAACGATACGAGCAAAACTTTTTTTTAAAAAAATCATTGAACTACGTTTCAGGCAGTAATTTTAAGAAAGCAAATCACACGGCTCCCAACAGATTTCTAAAAAGAAAATAGACCTTAATCTGATTTTTTAGAGGCTAAAATTGCGGATGCACCGATTAATCAGCAGTAATCAGTAATCGGCGTTGCCGGTTGTCTAATAATCGGCTGGAAAATATTTCTTTTAATTAAAATCACTTTTGCTTAAAACAAGACACTATGCTGAATGAATTCATTACACTTAACTAATAGTTTCTACCTCTAGCTGTCCCCTGTTTTATTGAAAATTTAATTATTAGGGCCATTCCATCACCGTCACGTGCGGAACAATCTCACTCAACAACTTCACCAACATTTTGTTAATCAAAATACATTTTGATTAAACAGGAGTACGCACATTTTTTTATCTTTTCATTTGATACAAAGATACTGCTGACACTGGATAATTTTCAGTAAATACTTTTGTTACTTCAAATTTAATTTATTTGCATGCGTCACGTGCGGGACATCCAAAGTCAACCTCTGGTTGATTGCTATATGCATTGCTTAATATTTTTGCTCTATTAATACAGCAATGATGAAACAAATTGTAGGTTTTGAAAGCTATGGTTCCAACTTAAAGAAAACATATCTTATTTGTTGAGAAATAATCGTTTAAAACCGTTGATAAATAGAACTTATGCATATGCCCATTCCACTGAAAACGATCATTTTGACCCGTACGTGATATAGTTCCTATATTTCTTTAAAAAAGAAATAATTTAAAAAGGTAATGACGAAATTTTTCGCTGAAGAAGTCACACATACGTTTGTGATTTCGTATGCGACAAAATTTTGTTCATCACCCTTTTAAATTATTATTTTTAATGAAATGTATGAAGCGTCACGTGCGGGACAAAATTACCGTTTTCCGTGGAATCATGTTAGAGGTGTGAGTATCATATTTATATTTTTCATAGAAAAAAATACACATGGACAAGGGCGTCCATATAGGGGGGCAAGGAGGCCCCAAGTCCCCCTTTGAAATTAGAATTTTCTTGCTTTTAGTACTTTTTTTCGCAAAAGTTTAAAAACATTTCTTCTCCAGCATTTATTGAATAAGTTATTGAAAATGTCAAATTTTTATAACTATAATATGTACTGAAATCTGTTTATGGGGAAAATATCCTGCTAAACCATGAGGAAAATATCTGAGCCCCCCTTAAAATTTTGCATATGGGCGCTCTTGCACATGGATAAAGAAATTACAGAGAAAATTCGGAACAAAACGGAAATTTTAAAAGAAAAGAGGGCACAGATTTTTTTTCTTTTTTTTAAGCAAACAGTTAGGATTTTATACTTTAAATGGGAAGAATACATTAACTCATTAATGTATTTTTATTGAGGCACAGAGGTGATGCATTAGAAAATGAATGCATGATAAACAAAATTTAAGTAAAACTGGCAAAACGCATGTTTTCGTCGATGTCTTTTGCATATAACTGTCCACATTCACCAGGTTTCTGTATCTCACAGTAACGTACATACCTTCAAAAGTGTCACCAAAACAAATTCAAGCGACGAGAAATTTTGTTTCTGAGAATGTTTTAGAGTTTGATCTTGGAATCAATTTAACCCGAAAAATATTATTGCGAAGGGGCCATTCTTCAATTAACTAAAGCTCCCGAGGGGAGGAGGGTTGGAAAATCTCTACATGGCCTTACTTTGGGGGAGGGGTGTCAAACCCGTTCTTAACGTAATACTTTCTAAGTCAATATTTTATATCAGAAATCGCGGGGTCAAGTGATTTGGGAGGGATCATATTTCATTTGCGTCTGGAAGGTAAACACATATTCGGCGGGGCTGTTACTTGTTTTGAAAAGAATGAATAGCGCAAAATATAATTAAAAAATCCTACTATGTATGGCATATTTTATTTTTAATTAGTATCGCATCAAATAAAAATATTTTTAAAAAAATGTCGAAAAAACTTTGAGTCTAGATTCCAATTTTTTAGTAAATACTTCTTTAAACTAAAAGGTTTAATTTAAAATTTAATAACGATTCCAGTGATGTAAGATTTGTTATTTATTATTTTGAAAAAGGAAATGGAATCGTTCGTATGAATAGAGGATAGAGATTTGAAAAATCTTACGTACCCTTACATGGGGGAGGGGGGTCGAAAATTTCGAAAATCATTCTTACGTTATTAATGAATGGCCCCTAAGAGATTATATTCCAACGACGAAAAGCGACGGTAAATCAGCTTTAAAAAATAAAAAATAAATAAATAAATAAATAGAGAGAGAGAGAAAGAGACATAAAGAGAGAGAGATGAAAAGAAAGGCGAAAAATATGAGAACTGGGACTGTTGTCAATAGCTAGAGAATTCATTGGAAGCAGACGATTACGGTCCATTCCAAGGTTACCACAGCTTGTTGATAAGTGGCGTACATGTATTATGATGGCTGCGGTGCGCCCGTTTGTGGCTTTCCTTTATTTGGATACAAAAAACGAAAGACAAAGCTTAAACACGTGCCAAAATAAAACGGTTTAAAAAATCACAGTTGCACGAAAACTGAATAAATTTCGCACGAATGTATTTTCTTTTAGTTTTTCTATCAGAGTTTTTCC